>NW_027223324.1:3645025-3834240 GCF_030449975.1 Polyergus mexicanus
CCGGTAGATCTTCCGCAACCGAGGCGTCCTCCGGAGGGATACGTCGATATGTCTTTTAAAGCACGACCGATTCTAGATCAAGACTACATAAATATGAGCATGAGTGCAAACAATCGGAATAATCGTAAAACGAGGACGGGCAATCGTAAGGAGAAATCACGATCGCAACCGATCGCAATTCAGGCGGGTAGTAAGCCATCGAAAACTCCTAGCTTTTTACCCTTGAACGGAAGCCCGATGTCCGAAAGTGTGGCAAGCACACCGGCCTCACCGCCGCGAGCAACGCCGACGGGTTCATCGGCCACAATCTTTCCCTTTTCTCTGAATAGTCCTCAATCACCCGTGAAGCCTTTCACGAAGAAAAACGACGAGTTTACCACGGCGGACGTTTCTAAACAAAATAAGAATAATGACTATGCGGTGTTGGAATCCGCAAAGACGGTAAATTCTTCGATATCGCTTTCCACGTCATATTCTACTCCATCAATGGAGACATTGAAGTTGAATACCAATAACGAAAAGCCGCCTAGTTCTGTAGGAAAAAACGCTATACTAGCGCACACGGAATACGGTATGCTCGGTAATATAACGAAAAAACTCTCGAATCTAACGGTGTCGAAACCGCGTCTCGTTACGGCCTCGCCAAATACCAGTCCCACTTTGACAGGTTTCAAGCCGTCGACTGTGCAACAGCCGAAACCATCCTCGCCCAAGTTTATCGATGAGACTCCCACGCCTACGCCCACATCTACGCCTACGCCTACACCGAGTCCATTGGACAGCGAGGGATACGAGAAGCTTCAACCGGGCGCGACGATTCTACATTACGCTCGTCTTGATCTACCAGAGATTGGTAATCCGACGCCTGTATCGCCGGCGTCCACGCAGGAGAACTTCACTTACGCTGAGATTGATTTTGCAAAACTGAGACAGAGCTAAGATGCGGTTATCCTTTCACGCATGTTTTGCATGTATCGCACAAAGCGCGACGGAGTGGCTTGAATAACGCCTCTTGTGTTCCTCACAATAGCAACGAGTAGGCAGGGTATAATAGGTCGATTCTGGCGTTAGCGCGGTTGATCTAACGAACAAGTCGCCGAGGAGCCGTATAGAAACTGTATATATAATTCATCTCTTTTTCTCCAGAGCCTAATGCGACATTACACTGCTCGCCGATCTTTTTAGCGTACGGAGATTGGCAGCCTATTTTAAATCGTTTGAAAAAAAAGCATCGTTGGTACCTATAGTTCTGGTTGTACTGCATTAATATCGTATTTTATCGGAGTAATGTGAAATTTTTTAGTATAGGCAAGAAAATATATACTTTTATCGCTGATTTCGAAGAGAGAGAAAGAGAGTGAGAATTCTCAAAATCTATTCATATGTATGTTATTTCTGATATCAAAATGTCGGTAAAATATTAGTAGAAGAAAAGAGTAAATTATGGGAAAGTTATCTTTTATTCTCTCAATTAAATAATATATTCAATGAAATATATAATTGTATTTTTTTGTCAGAAAAAAATTTCTCGGTATTAGATATATTATCTTAATTAAGCGAGAATCGCGAGCTTGTGTAAAAATGTATAAACTTTTTAAATTTTAATTTTGTTGATATAGATTGCATGTTATCTCTCTATCAAAATTTATTCTGTTTTGTATTATATATTTCAGATGCTGACAAGCCAAATATGTATAGGAGTCAGTTCCTTTTTGCGATATATATAGTTTAACTAGTATTTATAATAATTTTTCCTAATATTATGTAACGACGAAATTTATTTATATTTATTGTTTTGGGGTTCTCTTAAATATAATATAAATTCTATCATTTCTCAGTACGTTTACAAATTTTAGCAGTGTGTTTTATTTGCTCATTGTTAATTCTATTAAATTCTCGATTTTTTGAAATCTATGTATTGTAATTTACAAGATATTCACACTTACTTATATTCTAACATTCTCTATTGGTCACAGACTGTCGAATACCGAATTCGTGAAGTGTTTTTAATTTAAAAAGTACTCATACATATGTGTAAACTCTCTCTTCCGTTTGCGCCTTCTGTGTGTGGTATAAAAAAAAATCTTCTATTTTAAATGTTTTATCTCTATCCGAAATCTTTGAACATTCAATAAAAATTAAATGACGGAATCTGCAAAGTTTCTAGACGTAAGAAAAAAAATCGTGAAAATATATCGTGGATTTGCAATTTTTATAAAATTCGAAAATTGTTCTAAGCCTCTATATTATTACGCAGATATATGCATAACTGGCGGAAATCGTTGGTCTTCTTTGCGAAGAGTAGGAAAAATTCATACACGACGCCAAACCTCCCGCCCCCTTTCTCCCCTTGCTTTTAGACGTTGCAATTAACCCGTCGATATCAGCTGCGCTAGTTGAAGACGTTTTAATAAAACTGAGTTATCGTAAGCTTTAGAAGAATAAATCGCATAGAATACGGTAGTGTGTAACAGTACACTACCAGAAACATAAGTACACACACATACACACACTGAAAGTGAAACGTGTGACGGAGTTGTCTTATGTAACGAAATTGCGAATTGGATGAGATTCCGCAGAGCGAGAGAGAGAGAGAGAGAGAGAAAGATATCGATCAACGAAGTGTTTAATCATCTCGTTGCTCGTCTCTTCTAGGCCGGATTTAATTCGACAGTTTACTCGTGAAGGAATGTTACTCGCCAATGTTAAATCGATATCTCATAGAATTCGTATTGCAGACAAAAATAGATGTTCCGTACACAATGCAGTATACATGTGTTATTACGCTTTTCATATAAATTATGAAGGGTCGGAGCGACCTTCTCTCGAAAGAAGGCCGATTCGATTGCGTACAGACATACATAAATACATACATACATACAGTCGCGCGTATACATATATGTATATTCGTCCTGCAGGATATTCTGTGAAAGACGGTACAACCGAGCGGTGTGCCGGAACGGTACAAAGAAAGATAATCTAGTAAGAAGAATGATGAAAAAAAAACTGATATAAAGATGCCTACATATGACGAATCAATTTCTATCGATAATACGGCTTATCTTGTTTGAGCTAATATACAATTCTTTGTATGTATCTTATTTAAACATATTGCGGTTGTATCGTAACGTACAGGGTGTCTTGTGTATATACACGCATGTCCCGACAAATTTTGAGTTGCGAGTGCGTGCGTGATGCGAGTCTTTTTATGCATGCATGTGAAGGTATACGTGTCGGATATGCGTGTATATATACATATATGTACACACACATACATATATGTTATAAATATATATTAAGTATAATAATATTAATAATTAATAAACTCGCAATATAAACTGTCGTTTCAATTTCCTGATACCTTATAGAGAATTATCTTGTAAGATTCGATTATTATTTCTAAAGAAATTTATGCAGATTGTAAATTTTTAATAATTTTAGTTTTAAATTACTTTATAATTATAATTAGAATAAATTTTTTAATAAAAAGAAAGATTTGAAGAGCAAATTGCGATTGGACTATATCAACACTTGTGAATTTATAAGACACTTGTTAAATTAAAGCGCGAGTTTTATAATTACTTTGCGCAAGAAAAATTTTATGTATATCTATTGATTAATAATGAATTTTTTAATTTTCCTCCGTTTATAAGAATTCTCTTACAACAATGGTTATTTCGTTTATAAGATGTATATAAATAATATTACAATTTATTGTAAAATATTACGAATGTGTTTTTCACAAAAAGTTTTTCAATATTTATACATTTTATTAATTTTTGTAAAAATGTATAATAAATACTCGATAGAGTAATTTAGATTAGTTTGTTCAATTATGACAGGTATTCATTTTTAAATAATTTGTGAACACTATAGTTTAAACAAGTGTATAATAAAAATATATCTGTACCTTTTCGATGATAAAACAGTGTTTAGACAATTAAAACATATTCGTTTAGTTATCTTCAGCGCATCTAAAACGCGGTCGGTAATACCGACCGTTCATTCTTCAATTATCTCAAATTCGTTCCGCTGTACGTTAACGCTCTTTCGGAAAATGTAACGGTCAAAGTAAGATATAATAAGCATAGTTGATAATTACAGAAATGCAATTACTCGAGATTATTACATCTGTAATATATATATATATATATATATATATATATATATATATATATATATATATATATATATATATATTTCATAAAGCGTCAATAGAAATTTTTTGAAATATTAATTATTTTCGGCTGTTACATTAAAATCTTCTATTTACATATATGTTACAGATCAACGCAGCATCATCCATGCCGTGAATTCTGATGCTGTTGCCGAGCGATGTCGATCGGTGAGTGACGAATCTTTTATTTTATCTTGAGATAACGAATTCGTAGATATTGCAGATATATTGTAGATGGTAGATTGACATTAATAGATGTTTTGCGAAGAGTTTTTTTAATAAGAATTTGTGTGTGGTTTGATCATTTTGGCGCGAATTGAATTAAAATACTTATCATATAAAAAAATAATCATGATATAAAGAATGTGAGTGAATACGTAGAATAGCAAAATATATTAATATCGAGATTTTATTTCGTGAAAGTGTATATGACGTGAGAATATGAAAAACTTATAATTTGAATATTGATTATATGTGTACGAAATTTGTTATCTCTTTCGGATCTTACATCATTATATATATAATTTTTGTGGTACAAACATTTAGAAATACTTTTATAGGCTTCTATATAAACGCTATATTATATTAAAATAAAATATTAGACACATTGAACATTAAAAAAAAATTATTAAATTTAAGAATTAAATACTTATTAAATTTGCTCGATAATTCGATCGTCGTATGTGAGAGTGAATATTTGTATTGTTCTGCAATAAGTAGGACTGATCGATGACAATAGAAAATGCAGATCTGTCCCTCTATTACGTGCCGCATTGACGAAGGACCAGATGAATGCGTGTGTTTACAAAGGTTGTTATGAGTCAGAATGTTTCAAATAGCCTTCCTGCAGTGTTTCCCTTATTTACTGACGAAGTTGATGGCGAGTGGTGGATGTTATTGAAGAATAAATCAAAAGTGCAGGTAAAACACTCTTTATCTTAAATCAAGTGATGACAAAGCAAAAGACATTTTTGTGTTGCTTGTAAAATGCTATTGTTACATCTATGTAGGGATACTTTCTGAATGGCCTCTGCAATAAAATTATATTTCTGTCTTATTCTATGTGTGTAACTTTAATAAAATATATTTATGAGAGAAATGCCGATAAAAAAAAATTTGCACTTGAAAAGCGATGTTCAATAAAACAGTAAATTATTAAATTGCTTTGAAATTAGAATCTAATGTTTTTGATAAGTTAATTTTTATTTTCGCGTAAAAAAAAACAGTTAGGTTTTTATCTTTTAAGCAATAGAAATCTGTATTTATTAGTTTCAGTCAAAGAGCGAAGAAACTTTACGCGATTGTTTATTTCATGAAAATATAAATCACATAATATAATAGAAGAATTATAAAAATTTCAAAATGTTCCTTTATCATTTATTCGCGATAATCTTATTATCTCGATTTTTTTTAAGAGTTACAAGTTTTAATAATATATTTAATTTTAGGAATAAAAATTTTACATATTGTATTAAAACTATTAATTTGTGATAAATTATATTAAAGTAATCCTATTCTTTTTTTTTATAATGTACATTTAACTTTTTTAAATTTTGTCAAAATTATCACGCGACAGAGTCCGATTTTGAAGATTCGAAATTCGAACTCAAAGAATTGTAGGGAATGATTATTTTTGTTTTCGAGTTTGAGAGGTTAAAAGATTCATTAATACTAATATAAACAAACGACAATATGATTTAAGATCGTCTACTTTTACGCATCTTACATTCCGATGACACTGCGTATATGCGCGTTATCAATTGCGTTTGTGACGACGGAATGTGCGCGGTAAACGGAGCTGCCTCCTGGTAAAATTCATCGGTGAGCGCGGGCGTAAATTCAGCCACGCTCTCGCAGCGGGCGTGCGTCTGCTAATTGCGGCCGGATTGATTACGGTGCGGGCCGTTTTACGATGTTTGGCGAACATGTCATCTCGCGAACCGTCTGGGTTGCGCATGTACGACGATAACGCGTGGGTGGGTGGAGCTCGTGAACGGGCGTCGCGATGTCGACGGTCCGGGCTTTCCGCGGGTCTCCAAACGGGGTCGGAGGGATCGATTAGGAAAGGAGATTCTCCAGGAAGCGCTTCATCCCGCTACATATGTCGAGGCAACAATTTCAATCGTCGTATATCGATATTTATCCAACCAATTTGATTAATATTTTATTATTTCACGCGTATACATGTATGCTTGTCTGATATGTTTGCTTATTATAGTTTAAACTGTTTTAAACTATTTTTGGCACAATATGTTATCCTACTAAAAATTGCATTTAATCCCAGTCACACATCATTCAAGCTATTTAATTTTATTTCAGCTTATACACAGTTGGAAAGTTTGGCTTAAATTTAACATATATGGCACGTCTTAAACGGTCCACATAAATGTTTATGTTAATTTAACATAACATGGATATGTTAAATGAATATGTTAACACTAATATTATGTTAATATTTCAATATAAAATAAATGCAAACTCTTCATAGTAATTTGAAATATATTTTGTGTAAAATCAACATATATTTTTAATGATGAAATTAACTTAGAAAAAAAGTTATTGACGGTCTGCAGTCATTGTCACTTCTGTTATAGAATAAAATTAAAATTTTTCTTTGTAAGTTTTAACAGATAAATCCTGTCAAATAATACGGAACATATCTCTATTGTGTAAAATTAAAAATATATGCGCATTCTATTATCTTTATTCTTTTTTTAAAAAATTGTTTTAATAATTTAACATTTGAGTTCAATTAACACAACAGTAATATGTTAAATTTATATATAAATATTTTAAATATTTAACATAAAAATTTTAACATAAATTTTCCAGCTTTGTAATCGCCGTTTATTAATTATTTCTGCGGACCACTTATTAAGAGAAATCACAATCGTGTATAATCGATAAGAATAAGGCACATAAATTTATCTAACTATCTTTCTTTGAGGATTATATATTCTTTACTTTAACAGTTAATAGAATAGAATAGCTTCCTTTTTTTTTTGGCATACTTGTTATTGAAAATAGAAAACGAATTGATTTGCTGCCGATAGAATTGCGCGCGTTCGTCGTCATCGGCGTAAAATGCGTCGCTTAATCCGCAAACGATATTTTCGTAACGCACTTTTGTACCTGTAATTAATGGAATATTTTCAGCCGACCGTGTTTGAGAGCGCGTGCCAATTTACCGTCGCAATCCTATATATGTTCATATGTACGTATTTGCGCGCATTCCAGATTCGACGCGAGAGCGACACACGTGGAACTTTGTCGGTGTCTGTGTCTCCCGCGCGTGTTCACCGGTAAATGAGAAGGGGTGCAGGACACCCCCGGGGGTCGGAGGCCAGGGGTTGAAGCCATTACCGTCACAAAGCTACCACCAGATTGCCGTCGGGGCTCGGGCTGCCTCTCTCGTGTCTGTCGTTTTCTCTCTCTCTCTCTCTCTCTCTCTTTCACTTCGCTTCCTCTTCCTTCTCTACGCCCGCTTCGTTCGTATTCATGATTTAAATCCAATTGCCTTTTATCTGCCATTCCGGAGTCGCTGATGATGGAATCGCCGAGATCAGAGGCGCCGGCGGCATCCTTGTCTCTCTACCTTTCCTTCGTGTATTCTCGTGTCTTCTTTCTTCGCTTTTACGAACGCATCTCGCGAGAGACTACTCTCGTTGAACTTCAATGGAGCAAATCCCTCCGCCGTCTCGTGCGCGATAAATCCTCGCGAAATCTACGCGTCTCTGACACTGTCAAATTTTAATTCATAAAGTGCCCTCTAAAATTGATGCCGTGCTTCGAAATGTTCAATCAAGACGAAAGAAGCAAGAATCTCTTTGTCCCGATCGATCGAACGCTTCGAAGATGTAAATGCTATAAATAGGATAGCTTATGGATTAAAATTTGAAGATCACCATTTACTCGTACCGTATTTAACGCCATGCTCTTATTATCATATTTTTGATTTATATAGATAGTACTATACACATTTATTAATTACAAGATGTTAAAAAAAAAAGAAAAAAAATTGCATGTTAAGATTTTTTTTGCTTCGTTTCATTATATTCGTTTCTTTTTGCTGTTTCTATGCAGTCTGTATAGTATCCGTTCTTATTTAGGGCTTAGGACAGTTTACATCCTTGATATGTTACACACAACTGGCTTCTCTATAGACGCCGAAAAATGGTCAGTTAGTTAAAATAAAGCTGCTAAACAGGAAGCTGTCTATTTTTTTCTTTTCTTGTTTTCAAGCGGCATTAATGCGCAATGCGAGATGTCGCAAGGACGTATCTATACATTTTCTCGGAAGTGAAAAATCTTAGCTCAGGGTCACTGGCACGTGCCATTGAAATATCGTTTTAATGCATACCCTGTGTCCGTCCTTGAATTTTTTTCGTGAGTAGATGTTCTCTAAATTAGGAAGCAACTACCGTAAATTTTCAGGTATTCCGTCAAAATGAATAACGCAATAAATGCTTTACTGTATTATCTCTTCCTTTAATTACTTTATTCGACTTTATTCGGGTCTCACTGACATCGAGCGAAGAGCTACTTTCCTTTCGAAGATTATTCTTCAAAAAATATCTATTATTATTTCATTATATTGTCATCCTTTTGCCAATGTTCGTGGCAAAAAAGTTCATATAAAACTTTCTATGTTTCCTAAGAAAAGATATTGCTGTCCAAGTAAGGAAATTCGTTGGGTTGAAAAAAGGTGAGAATGACTCGTAATTGTCATAAATTGAAGCGCAATATTGTTCATGAAGCAAAGTAATCGTATACTAAAAAATGGTTGCATGTATGATTGTTAGTGTAGATTGTTGTTTTTTAAAAGTAGTAAATTTGCGAATGGAAATAATAAAAAAAAGGAGGGTGACGGAGAAAAGAAATCATTTATAATTTTTACAAGTATATAATAATAAAATGTATATTTTCTAAAAAATGGGAGCGGATCTTCATTTTTAAATTAATTTTTGGATACTTTGAGCAAAACTTATCTAAAACTATAAAACAATCTTAAAGTTAAACAAAAAAAAAAAAAAACTCTGAACGAAAGGACGTCGGAAAGTTAACCTTCTGGTTTTTCAAAGCGTCTTCATTTCCATGGGGCAAATTCCACAAAGATAGTCTTACAAAACACGAACAAAAGTTCATAACAACGAACGGATTGAGTGCATCATATTGGAACCGTAGTGACTCTCATGCTATAGATTTGGCAATGGCATCAAACAAGATTAGACGGGCGAGGAAGATGAAGTGGCAGGATGGCCTTGCGGCCACGCGTCTCGAGATGGACGCTGAAAGATGTTTTATGGGCTTTGGTAATATGGGCTCCATACAGAATTCCAGGCTTTTTCTTCCGTGTTTTCGCACGTTATCTTTCGACGTTTTCCCTTTCTTCCCTTCCGTTTGCCGCGTTTTATTGTAGCGAGAAAAAAAGAACGAAAAAAGGGTAGAACTTTCGAAACTTTCTTATATGCGAGGTCAGTCTATGTTTCTTTACGACGGGATATAATTCCCCTGTTTGCGAGATTACTTATTTATTTTATTAAAACGATCGTGGTCCTAACGAATATTCATTGCCCAAAAAATAACTTCCAAGGTTCGGCGTAAGCGTGCCACTGTCACATTGTTGTCTTCCGCCGCTGATCTTTCGTCTTTTCCTCGTGCCGAGATCTTGCATTGGTCCTTTGACCGCAGAAAAGCGTAAGAAATGGAGGTCGGTCGTATTTCAGTAAAATCGTAAAGCAGAGTTTTTATATGTTACACGAAAAACTTTGAAAATATGTATGGTTCCCTTAAAAAAATAAATAACATTCATATAAATCAAATTATTTGTACGTACACAATTATATGTATATTAGATAATAGGGAAGAGTTGCCTATACATATATATCGTACTATTTAAAATATTTTATGTTATATTTCCTATTTGGCACTAATTTGTATCTAAGTTAATATTGAACATTTTACCTTGATGTTTTAGATACCTACTATTAGATGTTTAATCTTTCGTCAAGAACAAATTAATTTGTTATAAATCTTTTTATGGCGTAAACGGTACGATTTTAAGCAATCGGTCTTCTAAATCGTACCTGTCGGTTTATAAAATCATATTTTTTTTTTAAATGATAAACTCAAAAAATTGAATGCTTGTGAAGATAACTTTTTATCTTTTTTGTGTGTGTGTGTATGTGTGTCTTTGTTTGTGTATATGTGTGTATCCCTTTTCAACTTTATTACTCGTTAGATTTATCTAGCTGCCAAATAGATGAAAGTAATTATCCTCACGTTCACATAGATATATTTTGTCGAAAATCGCGCTGTAAATCCAAGTAAATTGCAGTTCAACTGCAGTTCGCGTCTCTCTATACGGTAAATACTTTGTCCTTCCATCTTACCAAACGATCGCGCGTGTGCGTGCAGCGCCGAGCGACATTACGCAGACACCGTGTAGAGCCGTGACCGCACAACCACCCACGCGCATAAAACTTTTAATGTGCGCTCGAGAGGGCTGCTCCTCCCATTACGAGTTACCGTCGACATTCGAACTGTCAGGGAGGTCCACGCAGACACCGTGGCGACTCGGAAAGAAACATATATTTCATGGAATATTTATCACGCCGAAACGTTTCGAGACTTACAGCAACTTGTCAGCCGAACCGGTCAGTGTCGTTAAGGGGTAAAGTGACACTCGAGTGAGACTCGACTCTTGAAAGAGAGAAGAAGAGACGCGTAAAGCGCGTTTTGCGTCTATATCTTCTTTTACGCGGAATGACAGTTTCTTTCCCACGTGAATAATATAAATAGATCGATTTTCGGCAAGCCGATGAAGTTTTTAAACCGAACAGTTTTAACAAGTTTTTAAACCGCGAATCATCCGGCATGCAAAGTCATACATTTGTACATATCTGTTTATTCTTCCGGAGTCTATCGCGCGTGAGAGATTTATAGCGATTATATAATATCGGATTTTATACGCGATCAATATTATAACATGTTTTGTACGTTTATATTCAATGGTCATACAAAAGCTTTGACATCAAAGGCTCATACATTATGGAAATGTTAAATTATTGCGACAATTGTTTCTCTGCGATGTATTATCTATTAACGGAGCCTCAATTAATGCAAATTTTAATTTTGCAAATTTATAAAACTGTAACATCGGTTTTATAAATTTCTGCAAAAAAACGATTATATATACAGGAAAAATTATAAAATTATTAAATAAATGTGGCATGTCAAACTTTAATAACTTTTAAACGGATGAATTATTTTAAAGAGAAGGCCACGACAATTTTTATTTATATATTTATAAGAATTTTCCCATAAAATGTGGACTTAACATAACAATCTTTTTATTCCAAGCATGAAAACTAAAGACAGATCAACAGATTAGTTTAACAGATTAGTTTAACAGATTAGTTTGACAGACTCTTTGTGACGACGATTATTCGATCAAAAGTAGCTATCGAGGAATTTTTTGCGATCAAATATGATAATTGAAAAATGCCAGATCGCGCCATGTTAGTTTATCATTTTGAACCATTATTTCGAATTTTGTGAATACTACGGAAAATTTCGTGTTCTGATAATTTTCAAAAGATTCGTCGACTCTATGTTAATATGTTGTTATAATATTAGTCTCTGTTGCGTTGAAGTAAACTCAAATCGATTTTATAAATTTCATTTTCGATATTCTCATTTTTTTGTTTGCATAATTAAAAGGATGTAATCCATTAATACGGCTTACACTTTTTCTAATTATGCAATCTTGTATCCAAAAATATTCGTACACTAACATATATCGTAGCATAAATTTTTTCCTTGGTTAACAAAGGGTATCATTGTGACGTAATCTCTCGTTCGATCAAAGTAAAACGTAACATAATTGTTTATTAAAGTCCGCTCACCGCGCGCGATCTTATTATCGATCGTTGAATGACGGGAAGCAGATCACCGGGTAAAGAGTGTCATCACGTATGGCAGCCGCCAACTGCCGTATAAACCTTTTAACACTATCACGCAATAGCGATGCTCTTTATCGGCCTTTGCCAGTTCCAAGTGTTACGCGATCTATAGCTACCGTTAACGTTTTTTTTTTTTTTTTTTCAAGGCGACCAGATTTTATTAAAGCGAAATGTCGACGTATTTTAGACTTGCGTAATACAGAATCTCCGATACAAAGAAAAAAATTACGATTTGAATGAATAAAATTTATATATATATATATATATATATATATATATATTTTATTTATATTTGCGTTTTTTTTTCATGTAAAGTCTAATAAATATATATTATATGTCTTTATACACACAACCGTTTCGTTATTATTTAGTGACGAAATCTATTGCTTAAACACAATACAGTTAATAATGTTTGATTTATTACGAATATAATTGAATATAATCTTTAACTTTACGTTATAATATTATCGCTATAAATTATAAACTTACATTTTTTGCTTCATGTAACCGAATTTATCCGAACGCGTCACGCTTATATTTACATTCTGTTGTCTATATTTGTCTATTATTTACGTTTCGTTTTTTTACATCAAATATTATATTCTCGAAGTATTGTCTGTTTCGCGTAGTCAGTCGACAACAAGTCGCGGTATAAATTAGACGTGTCGTTCTTTTGTGAAATATAATTGAATCATATATGTCATTCTCTTGTGTAATAGCGCTTCAGTGTATTTTTCCGAACCTATATACACTCCTACAAATTTTCTACTCATAGAAACAATCAAGGATCCTCTTCATTATATCAACTTTTTCTCTTTACTTGAACAGTTGTCGATAGATATTTTTCGTATTATCTTGACAGTACATAACTTTTAATTACAAAAGTATTATAATTTTTACGTAATAATTATTTATTACGCATCGGAGATTAAAGGATAATGAGAATTATCGTTATTCCATTTCGTTCTTTTTACATCCGTTATTTATACCCGGCCGCACAAAATGTATGATCGGCTCTTTGCGCGAAACATACAATATCTATCAAAATTTGATGTAATTTAACGATAATAGAAATACGATTATACACATGGGTTATTGCGTTAATCGCACGACGATGACTCTTTATGCCCGATATGCGTTCATATACATCATATTGTTGCATAATTATCTCGCGGAGATAATAAAGCGCCAAAAATGACGTGTGTCATTAAACGCGCTTCTGAATTCCACTTTTTGCTTCTTGAATCATCGCGACAAGCATAACTGAAGCTGAGAGAGGGAGAGGAGAAATGATATTAATGGGAGGAAATTGGTCAGATTAATTAAAATATTCTACTATGGAATTTTCGTTTGCATATAAAAAACACATTTATTTATATGTGTAAATATTATTTATATTAAAAAGAAAATTTTGTTTTCCTAGAAAGAATTAATTCTGCTATTGCAAAATGAGAGGATTCTTTTTGCAAGAAAATCAAAATTATGTGATTTCTATTTTCTTAATTCAATACAGTTTTAACGAAGAGCCGTAAATATCCGAATAGAGCGCTTTCTCTGTCGCTTTATGAGAGACACCTACGTCATTTGTGGGATTTGCAAAAGACTTGAGCAGGAATCATTTGGTATATATATATATATATATATATACCCGTGTAACCATACCATCGATTGCTTTAACACACCTTAGGGAAATAAAGGATCGTCGTGCGCGCGTTCGTCTTTTCGGGAGGTTTGTAAAGAGAAGCGGGGGCTTCTTAGAAACGGATTTCCCGCGATATCGGTGCCAGCGTGCAAATATCAAAGCACCGTGGAAGCACGCGATTGCCGGTCTTCGTGTCGCCTTTGCACAGTGATAAGATTTCCTCGATAGCGCAAACGAGGATTGTGATCGTAAACGCGAAGGCCCTCCCTCCTTCGCCTCTCCTCCTTTCTCGCTTCACTAAAAATTCTTTGTCGTTTGACAAGTCGGATACTCGATAGATGATGCTCGATCAAAGTATTAAAATGCGCTTATTTTTTTCCTCCTCTTTTTTTCTTTTTTAGATTATTCTCTCGTTAATTGTAAGATTTTTTTCTGTTACACAGTATATATATAATCATCTTAAAAATATATTCTTATATATATTTAAATTTACTTTTAGTATTAAATATTTAAATATTATATATTTCAATTTGTTTTTAAATTTGAATATATATATTTAAATTTGTTACTAGAGAAGATAATTGTGAGGACGATCGCATTACAAATGCGACACATAATTCATCGATCGTAGATATTTTTACTATGTCGTAAGCGTTATGATGGAATGACAAAACAATGATCAGAGATTGCAAAGTGTTTAATTCATTAACTTAAAAATTCGGATTTGTTAACTTAATCTATATTATACTTATATCATTGATGCGTTCATCAATCGATTGCGATTTACATTTATGTCATTTAGACCAGTGTTCGCGGTCGAGCTTATCCTACATAAATTCGTTGAAAAAAAGCGTAAAAATTTATATCTGACGATGTGATGTTATACACTCCGGCGTTGTGACAGGGCTGTGATGAGAAATTTTTTTAGCTCGAAACAAAATATCGAAAAATCATCCTTTCAACATGTTATCCGGTAAAATTTAAAAATAAACTTGTACGCTATACACACATTGTAGGATAATAAACGGAAAAGATTAATCAAGTGGCATAAAAATAGTACGAAAATGTTGTCTGTCAGATAGATTTATGCTACCATTTTTTTGAGAAATGAGATTTTACATTCGGAAAATATAATTAGACACAATATTGCGATTTTACTTCTTCCGAGTATACTTTAAAACTTTTCTCCCGTACTAACACTTTGACATTTCGGAGGAAATTTGATCACTTGACACTTTATACTTAAAAAAAAAAAAAAAAAAAAAAAACAGACTAGAGGTCTCTGTCAATACATATCGTACTTTTTTCTCACATGTGCGTATTGATAATTCGATTCTCGCAGAACCACCTTTTGTCCATAATCACGGTCCTGCTCCGAGAAAGTCGCGCGTGTGTATATAAACGCAGCGGACGCATGGCACATACACATCGTCGCGATGTGCGTAAGTACACACACGTGTGAACGCGCCACGCGAGCATAAAAACAGCTTTGCGCCGATAGCGGCTCCTTTGATGTGTACTTTCGCCCCCGACTACCTCCTCCGCCGTAAAATTCTGAAACACACTGACGCTACGTCGCAGCGAGAGAAATGATCTGTCTTTGACGAGCGAATCTCATCCATGACGAGATTGCTAATTTCCTCGATCGCGCTAAGCAGAGCGCCGTTTAAAGTATAGATTTATGAATAATATAAAAATTTTTTGATGAATTTCAACAGAGAGAGAGAGAGAGGAGAACGTATTTTGCGCGTAGCAAAGTGATAAGAAGAAGAGCGATCGGGATTGCTTCTTCTTTTCGTATATACGTTTATTCAGTTTCATTCTGTTATGCGAGAATGAAATTCGTATGTGTGCACCCATTGACATTAAAATAGAATTATTATCGGCACGGTAGCACGGTCGGCGAATGATGAATCAGCAAAGGCGAGATAACGGCCGATAAGAAAGCTACGCGATATCGATACTCGATTTAATGGAGTAGGTGTGGCCGAATGAAGAGAGCTGAATACAAGCTGCCGCCGAGGAGATACTTTATCGCCGATCGAAAACAATATATACATCTGTGCTGTCGACGAATAATTCGAAATGATAAGTTGTATATATTCTTCCGATCGCTACGCACATATCGGCGTCGCCTCGTCATATACACAAGCTGTCGTTCGCGCTGCAGATAATTTATGTAATATATACAGGAAGCGTTATAGAGAAATGCCTTCACTTCCGCTTTAAATATTTTCGATTCGAGCGCACGCATCGTGTTTAGATATTTATGTATCCTTACTGATGGATTTAAAAAAAAAATTAGCAGGATATATTAAGCTATTTGAGTTTCAGTTATTTTCTTTTTTATTTATTTAAGTTTATTTATTGGAGTTTATATGTGAAAGAGAGAGAGAGCTTATTAGAATTTAGCTTAGAATTTATTTAATCCTATTCTATTTAATTATATCGTGCTTACCTTTTGTTAACTTTATATTTTTTATCTTGATAGACCAGATAGTTGTCAAACTATTCATTATAAAATGCCGATTCATCTCATTGTGAGAACTAATAATCATCATACGTAAAGATCTGAACATGATGCGTCGGATTTGAAAATATTTGAACTAGAACTGAAGGCATTTCTGTGACGCCTTTTGTACTTTATTGGATAATGCGGAAAGAGAAAATGTTGCATGTTGATCGTGAAATATTTTTTTCACTCTATGACTCTAAAATTTAAAAAAGATAAAAATTGTGCAAATTAGAAACTGGCACATTGTTTCCCCATCATTTTATTTCGCTCGCAAAGCTTAAGCTCCTTAAAGCAAGCGAATTTTCTAATTTTGACTTCCTCGTGGAGAAGGATATCTTAAAGTTTGTGAAAATTACAGCGTGTACAGACATTTCTCAAAAAATTCAAATACCAACCATCTTTTTATTATACTCTATTCATTTTTAAAAATTTAACCCGATATCTCAAAAATTGCGAAAGTTAGAGATAGTATAATGTACATTCCGTACATATACATATATATATATATATATACAAACATTTTTTTAAAATATAATTTTTGGATATTTTGGAACATTCTCAACACATTGGCATAGAAAACTGGAAAAAAGTTTTGTCACGAAAATAAAGCTTTCTCTACGAGGAAGTAAAAGAAAAGTATCTTACGATTGAAAGATGGAGAAGAAGAGAGCAATGCATATTTATAGAAAAAATTATTTATATTTTTGAAAGGTGAAAAATTAAAGATTAACTTGAGATGTAATCCGTAAAATTAAGATATAACCATAAAGGATTTTAAATATAATTGTAAAAAATAGAGATAACGTTTCTCTCTTAAACTGTCAGCAAGAAATGTGCGTACAATTAAAAGGCGGTAAACTATATCAATATCGGATGAAAGAGCAATTAGCATTTATAATATAAACTGTTTGATAGTTTAGAAGGTGGATGAAAATATCTCTGTTTAAATTCGTACACCTCCACCAATATCGCGTATCGTTCCACACGTGGGAGTTAAGTACGTGACATCTTACGACGTAATCGCATAGATATTATCTCTGAACGAGGCATATGACACCCCGAGTTGAGAGTGGCTGGCAGAAGCGATGGGCGTCTGCTCGGCAATTGAGACTAAGCAGATGATATCGCCTGTAAACGATTTGAAACGTTAATAAAGAGAAAATATAAGCTGTGTTTGAAGGGAATAGACAAGAGCCGCTCGTCGTGCTTGATATTTGCAGAAATCATATTTTGTCCCCCGTTTGTACACCTTTTTTAAATATAAAATTTGATTATTAATTTGATTAAGTTGGTTTAATACAATTAATTTATACATATGTATATAATATAATTTTTGTATTATACACTAATAAAATTAACAGGTTTTTTTTTTCTATTCAAAACAGTTAGATTTTTGAAAATAACAGTCAATTAATTTTAACATAACTTTTAATTTGCCACTTTACCCAGATTAATTTGCGAACGCGATACATTAACAATAGAAGAAGAATACAAAAGATTCAATTAGTCTAACAACGATGTTTATTTCAACATTTGTCACTTTTCAAGTAGATCGTATACACTTTCTTTAATAGAAAAAGTTTCTGAAATTCTTTTTTCTTCGGACCAAACTACTTATTTTTAAAATATATTATCTTAAAGACGAAGCATATTAGCTTAAGGATAAAGCTAGCTAATCTATTATTTTCACCGAAAATTTAAAACTTTTTTTTTTTTTTTTTTTTTTTTTAATAACTTATACTGAACACATTCATATGAGTGTTTTCACAGTAACACTTTATAAAACGACCATAGTGCAATAAATACCCAAACATAGAATGTATATTTTCAATAGAATTATGCTTTTCTTCGTCTTATAAACCAGCGTAAAAAGCTACTAACAATAAGTCGAATTAAATTGTCATAGTTACTTTTACGATTTTTTCTAGCTATAACAGCAATTTTCGGCACAATATTAAAACGCATTTATTTTAGGACCCTAATTTCACTTCCTTCCATTGTAGCCATTCTTCTCCAAAATATATATTGGGTGGGTCAACTAAACTTTATACGATCTGGATAATTTGAATCTAAATGATTAAATATCTACAAGAGAGAGAGAGAGTATGACTAAAAGAGAATTAAGTTTTCTCTTTTGAATTATATTTCATATCTTCTTACATTAATTTTCTCTCTCATTAAGCTATAATCAAATATATAAAATATTTCACCATTTTAATCATATTGCATTTTATTAAATATAAAATTGTTATTTTTAATGTGTTAAAAGGTGATAATGAAAAAATTAAATTTTACAGAATATATAATTTTTATTATTATATAATATTTTGTATATATAACAATGCAAACGGTTATTTAGAACGCGGGAAATAATGAACGCGCGAAAGAAAGTTGAGAAATTACTTAATTGAAATTTTCTCAGGATTTTTGAAATATTTGCACCTAGACAAATTTGATTTTGCACGCTTTAATATTTAGTTTTTTTTTTTCACGCATTAACTTTGTTATTGAAAAAATTTAATATCTTTACGGTGATTGATTTTTCTCTATACTTACTGGATTAGCATTCCTTATTCGTGTTAACTCTTTTTCGACACGTTTGTTGTCGATTAAATGCTTTAAATAGTAGATAAATCACAATCTCTGAACAACAAAACACATATCATATGAATCAACGTTAGAAAGCATCGCAATTTTTCTTACAGGACACATGTTGAGAGTTTCATCCAAATCGTGTTTTATAAGTGCATTTAAAATATATTTGCAAGTTTCAAAGAATTATTTTGGTGAGCTTTAATTTTATTTATAAAATTGTTATTATTGATCATTTTATTAATTACGCTTCTATAAGATAATCCTAAGATACCCCCTCCCCCCCCCCCCCTTCTCCTAAGTTACTCTATAGTTTTCGTCATATATTTTTCATATATATATATATATATGTTTCTCAGGAAATAAATCTCTTGTTTTTTTCTGTTTATGTTCTCTAAATAATGCTTTAAATTTTGGCGTTTTATCTTCAGCATTGCGAACAAAAGGAAAGCAAATGTTCTTTTTTTTTTTTTTTTAATTCGTAGTTCAAACATCTTTGCAATTTCTGTGTTAATAGTGAAACAAATTCAAGGCTGGGCGTCCCGAAGATGGACAGACTTTAAGAGTAAAGTATGTGGAGAGATCTTTTTTCTTTTTCTCAGTTTCAGAACGTAACCTGAATACTTCAGTTTTCGACATATGTGATCGTGAACACGAAAGCGAGAAATCAGAAAACGGCTGTGTCTGTTTTTCAAGTGTCGGTGGTTTCGATATAGACTTCCAGAATGCCACTTGAATAGTGTCGAATTAAATACTATTTCACATCTTTTAAGAATACTGAAATATAGAACGATAACACTATTCGCGCAACGAAATGATCTTTAACAATTTTCAAGCGTTTTACTGATTCTTTTTATAGTTTTATCTTCCATCTTTGCTAATAAATAGGTTTTTTTTTAATTGGTCACAAAATAGGCTATTTAATCAACACGATATAAAGGATATATTTGTGAAAATTTAGATATAAAAATATGAAAATTAGATTAATTAATTACAATGTGCAAAGAGATCCATGTATAAATTAATTTAAAACCGATTAATTTAAATTTCTAAATTGTTGAAAAATAATATTAAAACAAAAAAAAAGTTATTTTGATATATCATTTCTTCATTATAAAATTTCTTGGTATATAGTAAGCAAATAATGAAATTTAAAGTGTTATAAATAAGTACTTCCAAAATAGTTATTAAATTATTTCAATGAAAATTATTTATCAATCCTTATTATTTTTTAATATATAAATTTTTGCTTTTGTTATATTTAATTCGATTTTGTTATATTTAATTCGATTCGTTGATTTTAAGATGGTACGTAGTGAATAATTATTTTTCAATAAATTAATTAATAGGCTTATTAATAATTAATAAAATAATATAATTAATAATTAATAAAGTAACGAATAAATTATTTTTGTCGTAATTTGATAATTGTTATTTGCGAATAATTAAAGCATTTTTTTCATTAAATGACATTCATCAAATAATTCGTTCCCACGATGAGAAAATTCAAGCTAACGTAGCTAGTTGGTATCTGTAACAATAAGTCGCAGTCGAAATCATGTTGTGAGAAACTTTTCACAGTTGTCCACGAAGGCAATTAATTTAGAAAGTCGTTCTGTAAACAAACTATTACCGTCTGGTCTCGTATATAACAGTGTCTTAAGTGTTATTCAGCTTCGAGAGGACCTGTAGATAATCTGTAAATGATACGAAGAGACAGAAAGATGTATATGTACTTAGAAGAAAAATTAAAGAAAAGAAATGAAAAACACTCTGCAAGATGCCACTTTTGTATGTATCTCTTTTGTTGTATTGTGTGTTAAAATATAATAGAAGAATTAGACTTCTTTATATTATAATCGATTATAAATAGAATGATACTTTCGATATATTTGTTTTATTTTCTTTTGCTCATAGATACAAAAATTTTGCCTTTAAGTAAGTTAAGTATGGCGTATTCCCCCCTGAATTACCGTATAAGTATGTGTATATATGCGTATGGATGTATGTCTCTGTGTGTGTATTAATATATATAACAATTATTATATAAATATTAGTTAACATTATATAAATATTAATTAACATAAATAGGACGTTTCCCCAAAAGAAATAATTTGGAGTTTCTTACTATTTTCCTATTAAAACCAACAAGAAAGGAAAAAGTTTGGAACGTATATAAACTCCCGCTCTAACGGGATTTTA
Source organism: Polyergus mexicanus (assembly GCF_030449975.1). Classification (NCBI taxonomy): domain Eukaryota; kingdom Metazoa; phylum Arthropoda; class Insecta; order Hymenoptera; family Formicidae; genus Polyergus; species Polyergus mexicanus. The sequence goes on from NW_027223324.1 coordinate 3,666,118, forward strand.
ATTTGACGTATTAGCGTATATTCTAGCAAGTACATATTCCATTTGGTAGTTCCGGTACCTGCCTGCATAGTTTTGCAAAGGGTGGCAGAACGCAGAGAGAAATAGAGATAGAGAGAGAGAGAGAGAGAGAGAGAGAGAGAGAGAAAGTGTGAGAGAGGAGAAAGAGGGGGGAAACGAGTGAGATAGATGGATGACGGCGACGTACAAAGACGCTTCGGGGGTGACGAGAGTGTGCGAAGGGGGCGAGGGGATCCGCCTGCCTGATGGAGCTTGAAACTGAATTAACCATCCCCGCCCGGGGCTCGTGATCTCGTCGCAACCTCATCTCGGCGACCATTATATTTGTCTTTGTATGCTAAACATTTTGTGGAATTATACGAGACAGGTTTCGAAGAGTCGTCTCTCCCTCTACTTCCCCCTCCCACCCACCCCCCTCTCTCTCTCTCTCTCTCTCTCTCGCTCACTCTTCCTTTTACCCTCAATTCACCCTTCATCCTATCTCTATAGCGTGATCGAGAAACGATAACGATTACGAGATATTACTCTTTTGTGCAAGATGACGTTCCAAGCGAAAAGCGATCGGTAAAATATCGCGTGCATTTTCTTTTTTTTTCATGCGCATAGAAAAAATTTACGGGCAACGAGAATAGAATTGAAATCACGTCCGAATATCTCAGAAATATCTTTTGGTTAAAGATAAACGTGCGTTTAAGAGCATACTATCGAGGTTGTCTCGTGTGCCACTTTCATGTACTGATTCGTGAAAGGGCGATTCTTCATTTCGCGATTCGCGAATAGAAAATTAATCTTCCAATGTGTATATAAAAATGAAGCTGTAATATCATATGCAGAGTTTATTTTCCGCTAATCTAAAAATGTTTTTTCTAATTTTCCTTCAACGATTATAAACTCATATACGGGCGATTCATGTCGAAGAAAAAATCCGACCTTAAATTATCGAGGAATGTACAAGTGGATAAAGTATGTCGGTAGATGTAAAACATAAATACTATAAATAATGCGCGTCGATCAATCAAAATCTTTCTCAATTCGCGTTTCTCCGACGGTGTCGCGCTGTCTACGCTGTCGTAAATCGATAAATCGATAAGATAATCTTTACCACGTATTGTTACCGATATAATGTCTACGGTATCTCGCCTCGCGCTATAATCATCGACTTTCTCTATCGATTACCCCGAAATCACTTTTTTTTTTTTTTAACCAACCATCGTTCGAGTAAGTCTTTATACTGGAGACAAAACTTTTTTTTTTTTTAATTAATAATAAGCTTTTAATGTTGCGTGTAAAATATGTATTCTTTATATCTAATATATATATATATTTCATCTAATTTTGAGTTTTATTTGTCTCGTATAATGATATAATATTATCTATCACTAAGAGACATTCAGACATTTATAATTCTAACTGTTAGACATATGGACAGATTTAAAAAAAAAAATGAAAGCGATATAAATTTAGTAAATGTTATCTCGATATTGTTATCTTTTAATAAGAATTTCTCGAACTTCAACGTCGCTCCGATAATTTTTGAAGGCGATGATGACGACAACGCTGCAAATATCGTAAAGATTAACCGTTTACCAAACGAGCTCCATCGGTTTGTTCTCATTAATACTGCTTAATATAAAGATTTATCTTCCTCGACATTGATGTAAATTTGTGGTGAATGTATCGGTAGCATCGATATCCTAAATATCATGCTGCGCCACATCGTTAACGTATAATGAGATTACCGGACCGTTCGTTGGAAAGAATATCGGGAGAGGAGGAAGAAGATGGATTGTGGGCCGTTAAGAGCAAAACGAATGCTTGTCCCAATTAGCGGTCTTGTATACTGTACGACGAAATAATGTAGTCGCACGCGTCTAAACACTTCCCGAGAAAAAATGGAGAGATAATAAGATCATGTATTGGCTATATATAATTATATCCGAAATTTGCCGCGCGATTATATATATCCATATATGTATATATGATCCTGTATAATTATATAAGTTTATTTTTTCTCGAGTTAAACAGTTACTATATTGCTAACTGATTCTTTCAATGATATTTCACTGATTTGCAGTGAAATTTATGTACTTATAAATGAGATTATGACTATTCATTGTGTGCTTTTCAGTAATAATACACTCTGATTCCATTTAAGAAATTATAAAATTAATGTGAGATTTTTTTGGAGTGGGGAGGGAATAGAGAAATAAATTTTTACTTCGATTAAAAAACATGATACCAGTGACGCTATATTGTTTATAATAATATATGGTCCATGATATATATATGTAATATCTCTCTATCTTCTCTACGGTAGGGATGGTTTCGCGCCCGTTAACCCTGTGGTTGGCTTGCATGAAAATTTGCGTGAGTCGATTACTCGATACACCATCCTGGAAATATGTTCGTTCGTTCATTGCAATGGAGTTTGTAATAGCGGAATTACCTCGATTTTCGCGTATATATTGAGGGTCATATACGGCAACGCGTAACTTTATCTGCGTGTAGAATTTGACGCGATAAAGATTGTCATCGGTCCATTAAGGATATTTTGGCTATACAATAGTAGCAAAAAGCTGTCAAAAATAAATAAAAAAACAAACATATTTCTAACATCTATACTGTTTGGAAAATCGAATAAATCAATCTCTGGATTATAAAAAGAATTAAAGTATCGAAAAATAATATGATTTTTAACGTCTTCGTAAAAGAAAATAGTTTTAATTATAATATTTTTCCTAATTTATGAGAAAAAGTTTTTGTCGCAAATATTGTACTTCCTGAAATCAACTGCAAGAAACAAAAAAAATGAATTATTTACAGGAAGATTTTGAATTACTATATGTATTTTGCTTTATTTTAGTAAATAATTTTTAAATGAATAAGTGGATTTAAATCAAGTTTTGCGCAAATGTTTATTAGTTTTGTTAATATACGTGAAAATTTTTATTGCGAATGGTAATGTTTTTTTCTTGTCAAAATTGTCAATAAGTGCTACACAATACGCGATACGCGATTTTCCAGAATCAATACAAACTTTAAACTCAAATTATTTTTTGAAATATAGTTAATGATATAGAATATATTTTGTTATGAAAAAAAAATGTCTTTTATTTTTTTCAAAAATATTTTCTCTTTCTTTTTTTCTGTCCGTTTAGTACAGAACTTTATATACATATATTTAATTTTGCTATTTTTTCGATATACTTTTTTAAATGGAATCGGTAAATTATTACTGATAGCAGTCTCAGTTAAAAGTATAACTCAGTAAATATTCACTGCAAACAGTGAAATTTTATTGACAATGAGAGAAGAATTAGTTAACGGTGACAGCTGATTTTTCAGTGAAATCTTACTGTCAAAAGTGAAACATAAGACGGAGGAGCAAGATGTGAATGTTTTCACTGAAAGTCTTGTCGTTACTTTAGTCAGTGACAGTTTCACTGATTCAGTTTAAGAGAAGAGATGACCTATCGTCATCTAAAATATGGAATTCGGGATACAATCGATCTTTCAGGGAAAATTGCTTACGACCATTTACAACGCGTAGTAATCGTTTGACGCTCATTCAATCACGCGTGAACCGACACACCGACGACGCGTGTACAAATGTACATACGCATTTATTCATGCGTGTCGTGTCTTTCAGCCTGATTGCTCCGAGTTTATACCCGGTATCCCCCGTCTTATGCGACGACGGCGTGACGAGACGGCAGCGGGAGACTGTAGTTTTGGTCCACTGGGAGATATAGCGTCGGGACGCCCCGAGTCACCGTGACCCGGAAGCTCCGCCCCTGTGGAAGTCGAGCCGCCAACCGACGGGTATCCAAGAGGTAGGAGGAGCCACCGTGTTGGCGGCGGCGTCGTTGTCGACGCCAGGTGAACGGCGACTCTCGGGGAACCCGATTGAGTCTTAGTATTGCTCAGACTCTCGTATCAATATCTCGTTGCTCTCTTTTTTCTTTTTCTTTTCTTTTCAAATCTCTGCCGCTTCTCTCTCGTGCGACGCTCCTCGAGCTTGTTCTCCATCCGAAGTTCATCGATCTTATGTGTCTCGACGCGAGCGAGGCGTCAATTCATCGTTCCCGAAGTGACGATTTTTCCCCAGTGCCGATTGTAGCCTTCTTGATCGTTTTATCATTCGAGAGTAGGGGGGAATCCATCTGTTTCGTGACAGATGGAGACGAAGACGGAACCGCTGACGCCACCGCAGACGCCTCCGATCGTTGACAGATCGATGCATCATCATCATCATCAACAGCAGCAACAGCAACAGCAGCAGCAGCAACAGCACCACCACCACCACCAACAGCAGCAGCAGCAGCAGCAGCAACAGCAGCAACAGCAGCAGCAGCATGTACCATTTTCAAGATGGAACAGGTCTCAGCATTTCGCTACCGGCAGATATCTCCAGCACCAACAACATGTCCAAGCAACGCATCAAAACGTCGGTGGTTATCAGGCCGCTTTGCTGGACAATTGGCTCAGAGGTGCGGCTCTATTGGCCGCTAGGGGTTGCTGTCCTCAAACTCGTCCGCACCTTTATTATCATCAGCCTCATCAGAGTCTGATTCCGGTGCCGCCACCGCCACCGTCGTTCCTCGCACGAAGATCACCGGGTCAAAGACCCAAGAAACAGTTCATCTGCAAATTTTGCAATCGACAGTTCACCAAGAGCTATAATCTGCTTATCCACGAAAGGACGCACACCGACGAGCGACCATACTCGTGCGACATATGCGGGAAGGCCTTTCGCAGGCAGGATCATCTGAGGGACCACCGGCAAGTATTTCCAAAATTTATGTTTCTAGCTCTTTAGTGACGGTATCACATGTCAAAAAAAAAAAAAGTTTACGAGACTGGAGCTAATTTAAGTAAGCGAAAAAATACAAATCATAGAAAAATTATATAATGCTATAGTAATCGGTGGCTTATCGACTTAAATTCTGTGATAATGCCGTGACAAAAATGTCACATAAAATTTCATCTTATTTCATCTATTTTAGTTTATTGAAAAGTCTATTGAAAAGAAGAGAATTAAATGTGAGAGAGAGAGAGAGAGAGAGAGAGAATTAAATCATCAAATCATTAGATTTTATAGAATGTAAGAATAAGTAAAATTATATGTATATACAATCAAAATTATAAACAACGTGGAAATCTGTTTATTATTATTGTGTCAATAAAATAAATGCCACGCGTTACACGGTATTTGAGAAAATTCCAAAAAGCTCTCTAACTGTTCTCTTGAAGTTTATTGTGGAAATTGGAAACTCGCTATTGAAAATGTCTTCGGATAACGTCCCGTTAGGATCTTTCCAAGTTCGTTTCTTTTTTTTACATGTATTCTCGTGACCTCCATTAAATACATTATACGGATCTTTACAATCTTCCTTACATATTTCGAAAATTGTGCGTCGAATGACAGCAGACGTTTCAACGAAAAACTCCCGTTGACGACTAAGCGTATCATCTGGAGAAATTTCACGAGTAATGAATTTATATAATTACGCGTAAATGATATATATATATTTTGAGATGTAAGAAAAATCCATACACATCGAAATTTTCATGAAACAGAGCATGTATTTTTATATTTTTACAAGTTTATAAAAGCTTTCTGAAAAAAAATGTTTCTGAAGTGAAGAAATATATTTGATTTTGCTCATCGAATAGGTAAGCATTTTTTTTTCTTTTGTAATCATTGTCTAACATCTGGCTATTACTCATAAATTGAATTTTTATTTTTTCATTATTATGAATATATGGCCTATGAACCAAATCTAATGATCAATGGAGCTATTAGGAGTAGTATCGAGATAAATTGCGCAAATGAGGAGATATCGGAAAAGGATCCTGTTTTAATTTTGAAACATGTCGCAACGATAGACATATTCGGTACATTTTTTTCGAGACTAATATCTCTCCGAGACCTTTATTTTTTTGCATAAATTACAAAACGCGGAACAAATGTTAAAAGCATAAATCAATGATCGAATTTATTTGTCTTATAAATTTGACAAGTAAAATCAAATATAAAAATGTAATCATATTTTTTTTTTTTACTGAATATTGTTTAATTTATTCTGTTTGAAATAAAATTCTGGATTACACATATATTGCTGGTGATTTTTTGTTAATCGTAAGCGAAATTTTTATACAAATGGAAGCCAAGTTTCTTTGTCGGCAGTCAGTTCGTATCGACAATGTTATTTTTGAGAACTTTTAATTAGATTCTCTGCATTTATAAGAATTTTGTAAAGATATCAATACACAGATGATATGCATTATTTATCAATATCGACGCGCTTTGTATCATTCGCATTCGTGAGAACAGGAAATTTCAATTTGCTTCTATCATCAATAACTCATCGCGATTCGCGCGTAAACAGTCTGGAAAAATTGATATTAATCACAATTATCGAGGAGATAATATCGGAATCATCAAGCATTATAAAAGAGAACAGTTTTCGAATTAAAATAAAAGAGCAATGATATTTATGAAATTAATGCTTGGCGAAGACTCTTTTGTAACTTATTTATTGAACGGACATGAGAATTGAGAGATGTGAAAACTCGCGTATCGTACACTGTAAAAAATTTTCTAAAAATACAGCCAAAAATATGTCTGAATTTTTAGATCTGGTTGTCTAAAAGAAATTTCAAACAATCTGTCTTCAGAATCATCAGAATCGTTTTGTTTAAAGTTCAGAAGTGTTTGTCTGAAAATTAAAATGTATTTGAAAATTCAGACAGGATTCTGCAAAAGAGCTACAGACATTTCGTCTGAAGTTTCAGTTAAATTTTTTTACAGTGTATCGGTCTGATTAATTTTTAAACTCTATCACAAAACAATACATATGGATATCTCAGCTCGGATCTGCAACTATGGCTCAAAGATGTTTTTAATTTTAGATATATACATAGCAAGGAAAAGCCGTTCAAGTGCAACGAGTGCGGGAAAGGATTCTGCCAGAGTAGGACTTTGGCGGTGCACAAGATCCTGCACATGGAAGAGTCGCCGCACAAATGCTCCATCTGCGGGCGCAGCTTCAATCAAAGGAGTAATCTGAAGACGCATCTTTTGACGCACTCGGAGGTTCCACAGGATCTCAGGGTCGAGGCGTCGGTGTCCTCGGATTCGAGAATCATATCCACAGAGGTCAGACAGATGACGGAGCGGATGAGTAGCCTCCTGCCGATTCAAAGGAGCGGCACAATCGCGCCGAAACTCGGCTTTAGTATAGAGGACATCATGAGACGTTAAGACATTAATTTTATCCCAAATTGTAATTTACATGCTTCCTCGACGCAAGGTCTTCTCCTCCTCGTGCAACGGATGTTCCTGGTTCGAGATCATTTCTACAAATTGAGACTAAAAAATTAGCTTTACCAAATTGTACTTTGAATAATCCTTTGCGCTCCCGTAGTACCAATGAAATCTGCTTTAAGAATTTTAGAATTCTATAATAATTTATTTTTATTATTTATTATAATTATAATATTATAATTTACAATTTATTATAATATATTTCTATTTATTATAATATTAAGTAGAGACAAATAATTGCAATATTGAATAAATTAGTGTATAAAAGATAATTTTAATTATAAATATAAATAAGAGAGAGTAATGTAGAATTGACATATAACGTATGAAGAATACTTGCGTATGAATCAATATTTAACGGAGTGCAAAGGATTATTTTCTATTTTATTTGAGAAAGACAGATGAAACGAATGAGTTAAACAATCGATTAACTCCAGGTAAAATTTGTAGATACACAGTTAGGAACCGAAACTTATCAAAATCGATGTAATTTCCATGCTGTAACGCATACGAAATTGATCTCAAAGTCACAATCGATATTGTCGTCGCTTTCGATTCCTGCAGCTCTCTTTTGTAGCGTCTTATTCGTCGATCATTCCTTCCTTACGAGCAGAGGAAGCGTTATTTCATCTACTCATGTCACAAGAACAGACAGAGTGCTCGTTGACGAGTTGAATTTCTCGGAATTGTATTCTCGGGATTGATTGGATATATGACGAAACGTAATTACGGTTATACGATAGAAAATATAGAAGAATGAAATTATACAGCTTTGAATCGTCAACGGAATGCAAGTTGCAACGAAAATAGCTAGCTCTATTGACGCTACTAATGACGCAAGATTAGCGGAGGTAGGTTCCGAGTTCTTGAATTTTCACGCGCATGTATTATATATATATTATATATATATATAAAGTATATTTATAAATAGAGACTTTGCCATCGTAAGTACGATTAAAAATTATTAACTTGGAACAATTTATCTGCTCTTACGAGAGTTTGAAAATTTGCGAAAATTGTCTCCTTTCTCGCCTTGTATTATATCTGTTTTGTGTTTTTTTATAGAGTAGAGATTATAGTGAACGGAACGCTGTGCTTCATCGAGAGAATTCTTAGTGAGACGTAAATGCAAATTGTCATTGCGCAAGAAGCACGCGCGTAGATTATCGTGTAACATACAATCTCTTTCTTTTGTGTAAATATGTTTATTCCAGATATTTATATGAATGTTCGCGTATGAGCACTGTGAATATATACATATATATATAATATATTCCTGAGACAGAGAGAGGCGCATGCGTTTGTATATATGTTCCTAGATGTATGTATATATATATTCTCTTCGGGATCCTGTAATTTATGATTCACAACAGTATTCCCAGCACGTCGAATCAAACTTATCGCGCATTCCAACTAGTTTCTTCTTGAAAACTCATTCTAATACATTCCAACTTTTCGGTTTAAACACATTGTAACATACAAGAATATACAAATCAGTATTGTACAGACTTGGCGTTAGAATCCGTAACAATCGAGAAAATCATACTCTCGATTTAATATTTATGAATATAATTAATTTTTGTCGCATACCAGGGAAAATGTGAGAAGTATTATCTTATATTTGTTACACGCGAGCGCTGCGCAAAATTTTAATCGATTATCGTTAATTGGGAAACAAGTTCAATTGTGATTTACACGATGTGTTCATAAATTGGGGTATTTATGCATAAGTAATTTGCGTCGCGTGTCTTAGAATTAAACGATATTAAATTGGTGCGTGTAAAATGTCGAATTTTCGCAGACTGGAAATATTCGTATCACTGCTTCAGTCTTTATTGCTTTGCGTTGCATAAAGTTGCATATAATTTGATCGTTTTGCTTCTACAAAGCTTTCTTGAAAAGTTTGTTTTAATTCTTTCAAGATGTAAGCATATTGCAATTTAGACAAAGCGATTGTAGAGAGAACGATACACGTTAACGAAAACACAAGTACAACATTGACTTCAATAATTTTGTTTTTTTGACGACTCACGTTGTTGACAATGGTGTGTGGGAATATGACAGAAGTAATTAGATATTCATTTTTATATCGGTCAGAGCTATTATAATAGCAGAAAACTATCGTTAGCACATTGGAGAAATGAAAATACAGCATAAAATATTAATTGATTCTTATGGGCCTACATTTCTCACCGATAATGCTCGATTACAGCGATGACAAAGTTAAAAAAACATTTCCACGATTCTAAAAATCTAAACTTATTCCAAAAAGGCATTTTCTACAAGATAAAAAAAAATAAAAAAATATTGATGGAGTTTATATTTGAATTAAATACTCATTATTTTCATAAAAGATGACGTTTAAAATAATTCTTAAAAAAATCTGACATTTTTATATGCACCAAAATCTAATATAATGAAATTGAAAGAGAGAGAGAGAGAGAGAGTGAGAAAGGGGGGAGGAGAAAGAGGGAGATGGATTTTTTTTTAACTCTACGCGTAAATCACAATCGCTCTACGCGAGATGAATATCTCCTTTCGTTTCGTCTCCTTAGTTTTCCAGATTTTAAAAGCGCACGTAAATTCCTGAAGTGTGTATTCACGGTTATACGATTCACAAGGCGTCGAGATAATTGATCGTTCCTCGACGACGACAACGATCTACGTTGAGAAGGTGCGACGTTACCGTTGCCACGTCGCGTGTATCGAGCGTGTTAATCGAGTTTCTCCGGACCCGCTGGAGATACCTCTCCGTTTCCCGTAAAATTAAAAGTTTAGATCCAGATAAGCGCCGGGAGACGGGTGGACATTTCCTGGCGGTCAGCCGCGTGGCAGCACCTTTTCCCTCGGTGCCACCGCAAGAGACCTGCGCGAATGGTCCTAAAGATATTTTTTTTCCCTTTTAATCTAGGAAAAGATACAGCGCGCTGGCCCGCATAGGCCACCCACGTCTCACGTATAAAGCGTGTACAGAATTCCGGCATTCTTCTCTTATATACAAATTTTTCGATGTCGAGTCTTCATTATGTGAGAAAAACTTGACGGAAGGAGTACAATTACTTTTCATCGATATAACTAATAATTTTTTTAATTTGGATAAATTTAGCTCCTTCATGAATGACATATAGACATTAATAGACTCTCGAGATTACATAATGTATTAATGTGTAATATCAAAGATTTAAGAAAATTTCTAGAATAATGTGTCTAATTGAATTTAAAAAAAAAAAGAGAGAACTGAATTCCAAATTGGAAAGCTATGATTGAGAAGAGATGTTTGACTTTTGAGACATCCTGTATGCGTGTTCGATTTGTTTCCCGGCTTTCGCTTAACGCGTATATTTCGAATCGTTCATTATGTTACCGCTAATTTAAAATCGTTGTAAATATATATGCGTGTAGATAGTCCGTTCTCGTAGGTGTGATTTTTGTCTTTTTCGGTCGTGTAGATTGTCGCCGTCGTTCTTCGACCCCGACCCGATCCGATCCCGCTCGCGTTCTTATCGATGCGTTATAAAAGGCGCGTTTATATATGTATAAAAGTGTTCGCGGTTCGGGAATATCGTCGGGGATTCTGGTGCGGCTGTGTCTGTCACTGTACGATCATACCAAATAGAATCGGAGGAACAAACGGATACCTCACCCTAGTCGGTCGCAATTGTATATTTAAATGTTGTTGTTATCGATTGAAAATAAACAATAATCCAAACGAAATGGCTCGTGGACGTTCCTTCTCATGTATGGTATATGTTCGCCATTTTTGCAATTTTCAATTCGATGCGTTTCGAGAAATGGATCCCCTGGATCTTCACGATTCAAAGTGCAAAATACGATTGTTACCCAGATTAACATATATAATGCAAAAAAAAATAACGCGGGGAACCAAAAACCATCCATTTCCCGCGAGAAAATTACGTTTCAATGATACGTTCTCGCTCGTTGCGCGCGCTCGCTTCACGATTAAAGATACGATCGATGTGGATCAATTTCTTGAGCGTGCGAACGTGCGAGATGCGGCGCGTTCGATCGGGCTCAATCTCGTCGGAGAGTAAACAAGAAATAGTTGGCCTCTCTCTCGACGATGATCTTCCCTTCGACGCAAGTCATTACGTAGTATCCACGAGAAACGAGGCTGACCATCATCTCGTTCCCGCTTTCCCGACAATAGCCGGCAGTTAACGCGCTTGCCGGTCAGTTAGTACTGTTTAACTTTAATTAATTCCGGCACCTTTCACGAAGTGGGGGGGGGGAGAAGGAGGAGTAGAAGAGGGGTTGGGTGAGGGAGAGGGGGGAGAGGGGAGGGGGACAATAAAGCGTGATGAAACGCCGAACAAACAAGTTTTCTCCCTTCGCTCCTTCATCATCGGACTAATTCCGGACTTTACCATCACGTTGTTTATATTTGTGTCCCAACTATGACGCGATGTACACATCTCTCTTTTGCACGTAAATGAATTAAATTAGCGGGAATATTGCTAAATCTGACGACGGATACAATATGATAATGATAGTTAGAGAGATGCGATTTATATCAATTATGCGAATTGCAGTATTCATCATATATATATATATATATGTAGTTTTCGGATATTCTTATTTTAAATTTACAATGAATATAATTTTTTTTTATCTTTGATAGCAATATATATATATATATATATATATATATATATATATATATATATATATATATACGCATTTGTCTTTTAAATAAATATGAAATTAAATCTTTTCTATCATATGATATCGAACGTTTTCACATTTCCGTTTAATTCGTTTGCGTCGTTCTTGTTTCACAAGACCATGAAACGAGCATACGGTTGTAAATTTCAGCAATCGCCCTATATCGTCCTCGTCTCTCCGTCTGCGATTTGAGGATCGGGAGGGATTAATCGCGTTGGTCAGGTGCGAAAAATAATCGCGCGAGACCGTCGTAATCGTCGATAAGATTGTTACGGTCTGGAGGAGGGATACAAAGAGACGATGCGCGCGTTTCAGGTAGCCGGGAGTGCCAAAGGAGCTGCGGCGAGAGACGTGAGGAGGAACAGGACGATGAGTGGAAATGAATTTCGAGGAAGGGTGGAAGACGGATGGAAGCGAACGGAGATGAAGAAAAGGACCCCCGTCTCCGGCTGCGCGCGTATCCTTTAACGCGTTCTTTCCTCCTCCCTTCCTCACCCTACTTCTCCCCGGAGGGACGATTTAATTACAATAATCACAATGTTACGGTTCCTGGTATTCTGCCCGGGGCGCGCAGCGACTTGTGTCCCACGGAAGAGAGGCTAATCGTTTCCCTAAATCGAGGACAGTGTGTTTCGCATAGCGCCCCGGTGCTATTTTTACGATCGTATCTTGTGTGGGTGATCTTTTTTATTTTTTTTTTTTATTTTGCTCCCCCGTAAAAAATACAGAGTATCGCTTAGCGAGAGTCCGCTCGCAATCGGATAGCTATCGGATCTAGTGTGTGATTCTACCTGTCTCGCATTTCTCGTTCCAATCTCCTATGAGATAAGTATTCGTAGTAACAGTTATCGCAACACGATTCAATCACATTTCGATATGTACTTTAATTTTAATATTAGATCTGTTTTTTTTTTTTTTTTTTTTTTTTTAAATACGTAGGTATATATCAACGTGATATTGCAAAATATATTTTTAGCATATATTTTAATGTGAATTGTACGTAAATGTAGTTATTATTTTACCGTTCGTATATATATATATATATATATATATATATAAATGTGTTTGTAAAATTATTAAATTAAATACTAAAGTTCATTACGTTTCGAATATCGAAATGTGAAGAAAACTCGGATATACGCGAAAGGGAAGAGATGAAAATTTCCGTGACGCGCGATTTCCGATCTCGCGAAATTGTGAGAGTGAGCACGGCGGAATGTCATGGAGCCTCCCTGCGGATCCCACCCTCGGCGCCCTAAAACGTTAACCGCAGATTACCCGGCGGATTAGATCGCTCAGCCGGGCGAGACCTCGAGCTACACGATTGCCGGGCAAAAAGAAAGACGGGCAGAAGAAGGAAGAGAAGCTCTGCCACCCAGTCCCCTTTGCCACGGTACCCCGCGCCGTGTATGTGTACCCTCTTATTAGGGCGTGAGCCTTATCTAAAGGGTCACAGGGCCCCGGCGACCTCGTAGGTCCCACAGGGACCGCGAGGATCGGTCCAGAATTCCAGGAGTTGCCGCGATCGCTCTACGCAGACGAGCGGATGAGCTCGTGAGCGTTCAGGCTCCTTCGGGCTTCTGAACACTAATCTCGGTCACCTTTGGGTAATGATGATGAGGATGAACATCAAGTGAAGTAATTACTGTGACGAGGAAGGGTGCACGATTACAGTCGCAAATTGTTACGGTAAATTTTTTTTCCTATTTAGCTTCTTCCCCGTATCTTAATTATATTTACATCGCGATACATTTTTGTAACATATCTATCTCTCGGTTGACAGGGGAAGAAATTGTAGGGCTTGGAAAGTAGTAATTTGGGAGAAGTGTCACTCAGTTTCACGCTTTCCACATAATTTCGAGAACGTAGTTGTATCCTGACTTTCCCTCTCGCGGGAAGGGGAAAGATAGGGTGGAGAGAAGAGGGAGGGCGAGCGATTAAAAGTCGAACGATAAATTTTCGGAAAATTAAGAACCCCGCTGCCGACCGGACGAAACCGGTACGCAAGACGTATTTGGGAAGGCGCGGACTGAAGAGCCGGCCTGAGCGAGATCGCGGGTCCGGGGCCTGTGGTTAGGGCGGGTACGGCCGGCCGCTCCTTTTTCAGGCCCCCGACGATTAGGTAAACTGTCTGCGTGCGTTGTGTGTGCCCACATTGTCCGAGACGCGCGGCTCTATGCTATTAGTTAGTAGTATAGTTTAAACTCTCTCCGCGTCGTCGCCGAAAACGTCGAAGCGGGCGCCGGTTCTCCACCCTTTCGAACTTTCGTCGCTAATTCGCGACGCGCCCCGTCCGTCGAGGCAGCCCCTCTTCTCTCGAGGGGCGCAAAAAAATGACGGGGAACAACGGCAGTGGATCTTATCACCCTACCGTCCGAAAAAAAAAAGAAAAAAAAGATTCTGGATTTCTTCCGCGATAATCGACGTTTATTCCCTCCCGCGTGTCTCTCGCGCAAATGTTCTTTTTCTTTTCTTTTCCTCCGATGAGAGGGAGTCCAGGTCTTTCCTCAGGTCATACGCGCCCACGAAAGCCTACCGCGTTTGGTACCGATGCACGGTCCGTTATCGACGGCGGCGACCCAACATAAGACCTCTCCGTTCGGTTTCCCGACTTTGCTCGCCTGTGTCACCCGCGCGCGGATGCAAACGCGCGCCCCGCTTTCCAGGGGGTGAAGAGGGAAAGGGGGGCTCTCCTTGCCTTCCGATTGGTGCGCATTTGACGCTTTGTAATTCACCGCCGTCGACGAGAGCATCCACCAGCTGCTACCCTCTGACGGGAAGCTGTCTAACGACCGGTTGTCTTTAACTTTACAATGAGCTCGCGTTACGGAGATATCCGTTAAAATTTTGTTCAAAAACTAACATTGATGGTAGATGATTGATGAAGAATTATAAATTAAAATTTTCTGTCGGAATGATGGAATGCGCATCTGCGTATGAAGATTAATTATATTTTAATTTTAATTTAATTCTGTGCATTCATATTTCATATCTAGCGCTATTTGATATTTTGATTTTGAATATGAAGATCATTTTTGCCATTTTAAAATTTCTTATTTTGTAAAAAACATTTAATATTAGATTTAGAACTTGTATAAAATAATTTTGTTCATAAATATTTGTCAGTCTTTTAACATTATTCTTTTAAACTGAATCAATGAAAATTGATTAAAGTAATGACAAAATTTTTCCGAAGATCAATGCTGTATATATTTATAACTGAAACCTGTTTATCACAGATATAATACATTGATTTCATTCAAGAGAGAGTATACATATCGCATGTAAACATCTATAAAATATTATTTTTTTACCCATCTGGAATGAATCAAAGTTTCGTTTCGCTTTTGAGAATTTGATAATTCACTCTGCGAATCTTCGTCCCCCGTGTGATCTGCTCGCGATGAAATATTGCCGTTGTTTCATTTATATGTATACATTCCGATGGATTAAAGATAAAGATGGATAAAAGTCTATAAAAATGTTGGAATATAAAAAAATGAGAATAAAATAATAATTTTTCGCGGTATATGCAAAGTTTGAATCTATACGTGTGAGCAGAAATTAGATGTATTTACGTAAAGAAATTATTGTTAAAAAAATTGATTGAAACTTCAGACAAAGTGTCTGCAGCTCTTTTGCAGATGAATTTTCCGTAAATTTGAATTTTTCCCGTCTGAATTTTCAGATACATTTCAATTTTTAGACTCTTCTGAACTTTCAGAAAAAAACGACTCTGATGATTAAGATACGGATTGTGTGAAATTTCTTTCAGACATCCAGATCTGAAAATTCAGACAAAAATGTATCTGAATGTTTAAAAAATTTTTTACAGTATAGAATCCGAATGCGTGGAGATCGCTCTCGAAACCACGATTCGATGGAAGTTGGGATCGAGTTGGAAGAAGTCCGCGGTGAGACGATAAAAGGTGTAAATCCCATTCGTGTCGCGCGTTCGCGGCAACCGTGGATTATCGGTTCATAATTCACGACCGACCCGGACAGTGATTGTCAGTCCGCCCCGCCGTTCGAGTCCGCGTAATGGATCATTACACGTCGAGCGATAATCAATTTTCCAAGCGGCCAGGGTGCGCCGGTGAACGACGCCGAACGGTGTCGGCGCGATGCAAGAATCGCGGCGAGAGAGACGTACATATAACCGTAACTCAACTTTCCTGTCCGCATTGCACGCTTCTGGTTACAATTGAATCGATTATGCTCGAAAGGTCGCGAGTCGAGGAAAGTGTATTTTTCGAAACGAGTAGCATTTATAAGCTTTACTCGTTTCGTCATTGTTCCCTCTATTCCGAAGCCTTTCTTTATGTACAATTGATATAAATCTCCTTTAATTTGCCTTTTATTACTGTAATGTATTGTCGAGGATAATTGGAGTCTCACTTGGAGCTAAACTTCGAGATAGATCGACGTATAAAAAAATCTTCATAACGGCGTACGTATATATTTCTTCCATAAAGCTAGATTTTGACGTGCAGAGACTCTCCAAATATGTTATGCAATCTAACAATAAATGATAGAAAAACCCACATCACAGAAGTTGAAATTTTTCTGCTGCTTTCGATCTTAATTTTCAATCTAACATCTAGTTTGATACTTTAATCGCAATCAGATTATCCTTTCTTGAAACTATTTAATTTATAATTATATCGAAAACTCCTCCTTTTTAAATCTATAAATGAGGGAAGGTTCGTTTATTGTCTATTTTAAATGCAAAAATTTAATAATAAACTTATCTTGAAATATTTTAGAAGCCATATAAACATGAGAAAATAAAAGCAAAATTTCTCGAGTTGATTTGTATTTCAGATAATTAAATTGCCGTTACTTTGACGGCAATATTTACGAATCGTTTATAGCGATAATTGATGAATTACGCAAATTGATAAATTATAAGAAATAATTGTTTTCTCCCATCACGCGAAAATTAATAATATGATGAAAAATTTAATAAACTGTTTATTAAAAATTTATTAAGAATTATTTTTTTCTCTTATAATAATCAACTTTGGTATCATTTATATAGAAAATTCTTCCGTTTGCGATAAAATATTTATGGGTTGATCTCATGCCATTTTTATTTATAGTTTTAATTAAAATAATAATAAAGTTATAGATGAATACGGATGGACAGACTAAGAGAAACTAGAATAAAATTGGCGCGTTAAAATATTATAGATACGATTAGTTATTATGACGTATTTTATTAAATAAATTGGTTGAAGAAATATCTTGTTTCGATTCTCATCCTCTGTAAATAGTCAACGGAACCGCAAAAATGTTAATATATTATTATTATAGTATTCTATCACAAAAATTAATGTTTTGAATGAAACAAGGAAACAAATTAGTATATGTAGATATCGTTAAGAGAACGAAATCATCCGGACGCGTGATTCGGTAGCGAAGATGGCAGGAATATCCTTCTGGCCGCGCATATACGCGAGGATGACTATAGTGTTCGCAAGCAAGGAAGAATCGGGAGGATGGACCTCGTGCGGCAGCGATGGAAGCAAGGGGAGGAGATCGTGGAACGTAGAGGTGGACATAGGCAAAATAACAGACGAGAGGAAGGAGAAGGAGAGGAAGAAGGGAGGTAGCGGAAGATGAATACGGCGATGGGTGGGTGGGTGGGTGGATTGTGGAAAGGATGGAAGGAATGCGTTGGAGAACACGAGGAGGAAGCACGGAGGGTGAATGGAGGTCCGAGGTACAAGGAAGGAGGTAAGAGGAGAATGGCGGAGAGAGGGAGAAGAGGGGTGCTTTCTCTCTCTCTTTCTGTCCCTCTCACGAACGAGGGAAGAGAGGAGAGGAGAGGAGAGGCAAGAGAGAAAGAGAAATATAATAAGGGAGGGTTTGGTGGCGAGACATTGTACGGCGAAGGGGGTTAGTTAGGCGCGTGGGGCCACGTGCGTTCCCACGGTTTCGAAGAGAGCCGCATATCGCGCCAGCCCTCTTCCGCGCGAGGTCTCGGCTTCTCTCTCCTTTTCGCGAGCGTATATATATCCCTTCTCTCCCCCCCCCACCCCTCTGTCCGCGCTAGCGAGAACAATTCTCGATGGCTCGTACAACGTTGTGCTTGCTCGAGTGTATGCACATGGCTTCGCGTAGAGGTACCGATGGTTCGCGCATGTATAAATGTGTGTGTACATTAAAAAAAAAATACATACATATATATACAATATATATATATATATATACATATTTTCCCGCACGTCCCGGTCGTCGCCGCCGCCGCCGCCACCACGTCGTCCTTCCTCCTCGCTAGCGTTGGCGGCGCGCCGACCTCTGACCTCCCATTACCGGCTCGACCGACCGGCGACTCGACTCCTTCGCGCATGCAGACTCGCGTACCGGTATCTCTCTATCGATGTAGACGTGTACGGTATGGGCTTCTCCCCTTTTCCCCTTCCCTCCCCCGCGAATATAATCCAGGGATTGCGGCTGCGGTAAACCCTCCCATGTATTTGACTACCATTCGTGAAAAAGCGGTCGAGTCAAAGAATTCGGGGCCCTCGAAATTCCTCTCTCGATATCATGAAACGATATTTTTCGCGATGAAAGAGAAGTATGTGATATTTTTTCTTCCCGAAATATCAGAAAAGCACATCGCACACGCGATTATCCATATATATTATTTCTCTCTTTCTTTTCTTTTTTTAAATCGACGACTCAAGCGTCATTGCTATGAATACACACATACATACATACATACATACATATATTCTTCGCGAAATTAAACGAGAACGTGCAACATTTCAGACCAATTATGTACTTTATGCGATGCCGACGAATAGGAGCCGTAAATATTCTCGACCGGCTGCGAACGATCATTCCTGAAACGATCGCTTTAGAGATTCTCGGATATAAGTGAGATATTATAAAGTGAGCACGCGAAACACGTGGAAAACGTTTAACAATCACTTAAGTAATGACAGCGCGAGATAGTATCTACGGGATTTACCGCGGTGGCATTCCACCGCCGTCCAGATTCATTCGCGCTCATTCGCCGTCATTAGGTCTGCAACCGGCCGCGCGCGTCTTCTTTTCTCTCTCGTTCCTGGGGCAATTTGAAGTAGGCCGGCGAAACCATTAGGAGCATTTCTCGGAGGCGAAAGGGGCGTTAAACGGAGGGACCGGCGACGTCGTCGAAGGATCGTATCTTGGCGTTAACGACACGCAGCTTCCACTTTTTCGCCATTTCCTGAAACGCCGGTGCGTTTCGGATCTATCCATGTTTCAATCAACGTATGGAACCGTCAATTCGTATAAGTATCCCTGAATACATCCAGTTCTTTCCAATCAATCATAAACGAAAATTTAAAATCACACGGATAGAAGATAGATTATAATATTAATATACGATATATTTCAAATAATTATTTTTCATCAAATATTATTACATTGTTCTATATTCTATATTATATAGAGGTGACGATTGTATTTAAAACTTGTCCTCTTAAAAGCAAAGAAATTAGAAAACGCAATTTTTCGCAACGTTATTTGCCTAATAACGTTGTTGCAACAATTTTTTAAGAGGCGCGTTTATTTTCCCGCAACAGAAGTGAGCCTGCGAGAAGCTGCGTGCGTCGGGGGGTCCATCTCGGCACCCGCGCCGCCAAAGAGAAGACACGGCGCGCAGATATTCCCAAGAGCGAAAGCCCGCAACCGAGGTCACTCCTCCTCGTGGGAGGGCCCCCGGGCGCCGCGTAGCCTCTCCCGGTCGGTTCACCCGGGAACGAAAAACAACGACTTTACCGGGGCTGCGGCATCTCTCGACGCGCGAGGCGCGGTTGCATCCAGAACCGGCGCGCTCAAGGCTAACGAAAATCGTGCCGCGAATGGCACGATATGGCACGCCCGACTGTCAAAGAACGAGAGATTAATTTGCGTTCCGCTGTTAACCAAGTTTCGACATTGAAATTATTCGATATTATTTTTATTTAATGGCGATAAAGAAAAGAGATGTTGCGCCGAGAATTAAATCTAAGCGACGAGAAATGAATTTTAAATTACTGATGCAAGAAAATATGTCACGTGCGTTTTATAATTTATATCAGTAAATTATTTTTTTTTTTTTGTATTAATAATATTTATGCTCGTACGTATGCATCGATACAATATTATATATTAAGATATATTGCTTATATGAAAATTTTATTTAAAATTTAAAAAGTATTAGTTTTTAAATTCTATGAAATAAAATATAAGTAAAATATTATTTTTTTAATATTATTAAAAAATTATTTTTCACGATATTATTCTTGTAGTATTTGTATTGATAGAAACTTCTTCAAATAAATATTAAAAATATATTTATATATATATATATATATATATATATATATATATATATATATATATAAAAAATTACTATCTATTTAATTTAAGGCGAAGCTTATTTGACATATATGGATTTTAAAATACGCGATAAAAATCATTCCAATTTCCTATCGTTGTAGTATTTCAAATTGCCTGACGCGGATGTTATTTCGCGCGTGTCGGCGATAAGTTTAAGCCTAGTCAAAGTACGACCGCGCTGGAAATACATTGGCGTCGTAATTTACATTATTCCCAAGCACACTGCTGTACGCCTCCGGTGTACACTGCTGATCGTAATAATCGCACTAACTCGCGCGTTACACGGTGCTAACAAGAAACAGAGAGCCACGGCGAGCAAAAAGCGGAAACGACGAGAGAACAAGACGAGAGACGGATGAGGAAAGCGAGAGTAAAGGAAAGAAAGAGAAAGAGAGAAAAAGAGAGACTCGAGCCAATTAGTTGCTTTACGATCAGCGACTAACATTTAACTTGCTCAAGTTTGATCGAGAAGGAAAAACGAGAAAAGTTCGTATTCGATGTAAGATGTAAGTCGGTTGTGTCTACGATTAAAGAATTATGTTACAGATGGATTTTATACGAACAATTATATATAAATATACGTCTGTATTTAAATTACAATCTTATTAGTCGTTCAATTTTATTATTCATCTAGGTACGATTTTTATTTGACGGATGAAGAAGAGACTCGATCTGTGGGCACGAACATTGTTTAGCAAGCATATTAATAATATTTACGTTTTATCGTCAGAATAAATTATGTAAATTCTTTACATTGTGGCATCATAAATTAGATTAGATAATATAATGAATCTAAAAATATACATATGTGCATTTTATTTCATTATCAAATATCAACAATATTATTCATGTAAGTGCAACAAAAAATAATTTGTTTTCGAATGCAAGAAAGAATCATTTCCCCAATTTTTTTAGTAGTTGAATACAATCACAATTTTTCAAAATTCCTCTAACACGTCATGATTTTGAAAAATTTGCAATTAAAGTTGAAAAATAATGTTAATATATTTTATTACGTTATTGGTATACGATATGTGACGTGTTAAAAAATTTTATATCTTACGCAATTAAAATTATATATCTTGTCAGGACTTTTAGTTCTCAAAAGGAATTTATCGTATTGATTATATAATTAATAGGATGTTTTGGTGAAGAAGAAAGGCTTCTGCCATTGCCGTGCTTAATCTATCAAATATCTTAAAATAAAGTGAGAATAAAAATCGTTCTTCGCAGCTTAGAGAAACGTAAGTGGTGAGTTACAAGCGAATACATATCTCATTAACCGGACTATAGCCGCGAGAACGAGATAATTAACGCGCGTCACGTCACATTATCGGACGTCTTTAATTACTTGTACCCACGCGTTATCGCCATCCTATCTCTGACTAAAAGTTGCACAAAAGTGCACAAAAGTTTTCGCGGAAAAAAATGTATTTGCGATCGTGTAAAGTAGCGCGTGTGTGTAATCATGACAGAGGATTTCATCCATGAAATACCATAAAAAAATTCTTTAGTTTTTAAACTCACTTCATTTTGCGCTACAATCTTAATTTTTATTCAATCAGCTATATTAAAAAATTCTCGATAAATACTTGTTACAGCGCTAATAAAAAAAGTATAAGAAAGGCTCAAGCTCGTTTTATCCTCCAGATGAGATAAATAACCGATTTAGCAATCTCCCTATGGCGCCGACACCACAGGGAGCTGAATTCGAATTGCTTACGTAACTCTTATTTTTTAGTGAATCTGCCTCATATTTATATAGCGAAGATGCATAGTATTCTTCTCTCTTCATTAATACGAAAACAATGATTTTTCTTCAATAAGTCATTGCCATCATTAAATATCAATATAGTTGCATCACTGTAACCTTGATCTAGAATCTACATTATTACAATACAAATGCAATATATTGCGATTGTCTTATATTACTGATGATTAACGATGCAATTCGCGCTAAAGATTTACCTTCGTGAGAATATAGTATTGGTTATTATAATCGCGTACACCTTGACAACACGATACTTTATCCTAGAAAAAATTATGGAAACACGTTTTGCTCATGATTGTTTTTTTTTACGGATTTGTAGGGAAAAGAAATAACATCGCGAAAGTGCCAACAGGTAGTCTCAAAGCTACTGCATTAAGTATAAGCTTCTATTATATCCCTTTGTTGTCTTCAAAAGAAGCAGGTGTCACTTTTAACTTATCCTTAGATAGAATAAGATTTTGTACAAAAGAGGAACAAAAGGAATTCCACGAAACTGCTTTTTGAAAAGTAGGGAAAGAGAAAACAATACACAGGACGGGTTTTTCCCAGAGAATCGTTTTGACATCCAAAGTTCGAGAAGCAAAATCATTTCTGATACAAATTCCATGTAGCTATACTTGTGTATATAAATGAAAAAATATATATTTTATAAAATATTCTTCTGGTTCGCAGCAGTGCACAAAGTAAAAAAAAAAAGTACTTTTATAAAATATTTCCTTCTGAAAAACTGAATTTTTATCCACAAGTGTAAAAAAATTAAAATTTTTGTCCACAAGTGTAAAAAAATTAAAATTTTTATTTATACACTTTGTATATCGTTAATATTAATACCGATATCGATCAAAACTTTATCGCCCAAAGGACACCTTTTCTTTACAAACAAAGAACAATTTATTAAAAAAAAAAAAAAAAATTTATTGCACCCACAAACTGCAATAACGTTCGATTTCTCGAATTCACTCCTTTTCTGCACAAGTGAAATCAGAGGGACAAAATTAATTTGCTTTAAATTAATTTGTTTCGATCATTATTTTTTTCATTTTTATCTTCTCGCTGCAACATACGTATACGACTAGCTGTCACACATTGTGAAATATGTCATATTCATGATCGTATATTGGATACGATCCTTTTCTCTTTGACTTTTCATATTTTAAATCGCGAAATGAGGTGCGCGATTTTATCGATATCGTAACGCCATCGACGATCGCCATGTCGGTCTCTCATGTATTTTAATAAATAATTCGACACGTTATTCGTCAAGCGAAATGGAAATCGGCCGGCAAAGAAGCGGGGGCTCCAAATCGAAGAGGAGGGAATCGCGAGAGAGATGCGTCTCGTCCTCTCCGAGGGTCCCACGCAGAGACGATGATTAAAATTGTAAATATCTGCGGTCGACCCCCGGTGTTACGACCTTTGCGCGCCTTTGGCACCCCCTACCGCCTCACCCCATATATTAAAGAATATTAGATTATGGTAAGCGGCGCGCATTAACGAACGCGGATTCGCGCGCGCGCTTCTCTCTCTCTCTTTCTCGCTCCCTCTGTATGGCCATCTTACGCTCCCTGTCTAGCGCCATTTTTCACGCACTCGGTGCACCTTCGTACGGATTCGATCGGCGATTTCTCTTCGGGAGCCGCGGCCCTTTGTGTCGGCAAACGAAGCCAATGAGTCTTCGCCGATATCCACGGTCAATAACGGCGGCAGTTGTGCATTATGTATCGCGCTGCATTCTATAAGATGCTTGAAATTAATAATTGCCTGTGAAACGGAATAATTACGTCTCTCTTACTTTCGCAAAAATTCCTTTCTCCTACGTAAAATTTCGTACTTTGTTACTGGCACGAAAAAAATTGTTCGGAATATTCACAAGCAACACTTCGTACAAGAGAGAATCTTTAGTAATATCTATCTTAAAATTCCATAACATTCAAGACAAGACAATATTCTGGGTAGGAAATATCTCACCTTGTATCGTCTTATCTCGATTTTATTTATAAACAATTATCAATAATATGGTATATTTGTCCTTGGTGACGTATAGCACTCTATCGTTTACATGTTACGGCCTTGTTATTATTCGGCGACGCTTGAATAATATTGTAGTGGTGGGAGACGTTTCGTCAAATTCTTGTCCTACTTTTTATCATTCGCATGGCACACTCGGCACAAGTAGCAGCGAAACGCTTCGTATATTGTCGAATTCTTGTTTTAAACGCGATCGCGACAAGTAATGAAACACATAATTCGCTGAATATTATAATTAACAAGTAATTAATTTTTAAAAGTAAGATGAAACTATGTTACGATGATAAACTCATATCGAAGAGCGTATTACGTGCGATTATTTATTATTGCGAGTAAAATCGGAGCGACAGGGATAAAAATTATAAATCATCGTTTCGTTGCGATCCTTCGATTATCGATTTTTAGGATAATAATTATGTCTCTAACAATGTTTAGAGAGTTAAATATATTTCAATAAGAAAATTGAAATTTTCCTAAAAATGCAAGTATATACAGATTATTAATTAAACGATTGCTTTATCAAAATTTCATCATTTTTTTTTATCTTACGATTTATGTTTTATTTTACGATTTATATTTTATATTATACAGTATATTATATCAGTAATAAAGATAATATTGTGCTACAATATAACGAGTAGCACATGATTTTGACCAGATCGTGTAAACGTTAAGCACTATACTTTTCGTGTTTATTTTTCTTATGATATAATAAAATATCTCCTATGATTGTTCCGCGATCGGCAGTGTCGTCCAAAGTGTCTCGCGATTGTTACGTATACGACTAATTAAATAATTAATTGTGTTTTCGCGAGTGAACGTGAGTGCCACAAAGAAACAGCAAGGGATGAACAAGAGAGGAAGAGAAGGTCTGGAAAAGCATCGACCGAGGAGACGGAGCAACGATATGCGATAAGTAAATTATAAATTGATTATCATTTATATTATCTTTAAAATAGACATATTTTTCGTTCTAAATTATCGTATATAAATATAACGCATATAATAGAAAAATCACAATTTTTCATACATCGTATAAAGATATATCCAAGTATTGGGAGGGATAGATTTTATGCTTAATTATCCAGAATAAATTTTGTCGATTATTAAATGTTGAAGCAGCTGTTTTTATAAAAGTACATTTAAGCCCCTTCTTACCGGATACTCGATATTAATATCGATCATTCCTTGAGGAAACATTGAACGCGGAACGCGATCAACGAACATCGAAACGACGAACGCGCGCGCGCGCGGGAGGAAGAGGAACCGAACGGAAAGAGAAGCGAAGCGGCAGGAAGAGGGAAGGGGGAGAGGGGAGAGAAAAGATTCCGAAGGCGCGCGCACGATTATCCTCTCGTAGCTATCCACGAGGTGCAATAAAGCACTCCTTCTCCGTGGGTCTCGATATTCCCTTTGCGCCGGCACAATCGTCGTACCGACGATCGCGTCCCCCCCCCCCCTCCTCCTCCTCCTCTCTCCTCTCGCGGGGCCCGTTGCCTCGCGGACAGCGTGGGTGTATCGACGGGGACAAGATGAACGTTAGAACACGAACTAGTCCTCCTTCGCCGGCGTTCCAGCGGTAATGCATGGGTTTCGTGTCGCGGCGGGCGGCACACTTTGTAACGACCGCGGCCTTTTGACTCGATTAATCATCGATATATGTACGTACGTGCGCGCGCGCGTACATACGGGGTGTTCGAGAACTCGCGAGATACTCGCCGTCCGGGTGAGGCGAAAGCGTTGCGAAGCGAGATGTCGCGAGATAAATGAGCCTCTCTCTCTCTCTCTCACTCTCTTCCTCCCTCTCTCGCGACCGGAATATAATGGTATCTGTCGCGGTGGGTAAAAAGCAATGATGATGTCTGTTCGAGTAAGCATTTCTTGAGAGAAATATCGGCCCGACAGAAAAATATTCTGATAAAAAAGTTACCACGATAAAGAAAATTCGATTCAATTGTTAGATTTTGAATTAATCATCGATTGTACCGAAACCTGAATCATGCCAATCTAAGAATTAAAAATGATTTTTTTTCACGATCTACCGGAGGAGATTCGCGTGCATTTTATCGACGATATCTCGATTCACCTTAAGCGCTACGGTGAAGGATGATCGGAGCGCGCGCGCGCGCGCCGCAAACGATGTACCCCTCGATTTACATAACATTGAGATCTCTCCGATGCGGACGGATTCCAGGAAATCGTCGGCGATTCCTTGGAATCGATCCGTTGGGCGGATCGCCCGACGAAATTCGTCTTCGTCGATTTCCGTTGTCATCGTGTCCGCCGTCTATCCTCCAATCCTGCGCGGCTATGCGTGAGGCTGCGATTTCTCGCAAGGGCCGAGAAGGGGGCGTAAGAGAAGGCCCCTCGGAAGGCCCCGGAGCCGGCTCATTACCAGCAATTGTGACCGAACGGCACCCCGTGGCGTGGTACACGGCTGCACCAGCCCCCGCCGGCCCCGGCGACGCGACGGTCGGAGCTCCGTGCGTGCCCCTGTCCGCCGCATGACAACGGGATTTAATTGCTCGATCAATCATTATTTTCGTAGTTCCCGACGTTGACTCACCGATACCGATAGACCAGCTGGTGATGTTCTAATTTTTTATTACTTTATCGGGATGTTAAGTACGAAAGATATCGCGCAAGTGTATAGATTTAATTATAATATGATTAGAAGATGACGAGAGAAAATCATCGGAATTTTATTTGCCCGAATTATCGTTTTTGCAATCCGCTGTTTTTGCCTCTTTTGATTTCTATGATTTTCGATTATTCCGTTTTATGTATACGATTGAAACTATCGAAGGAGAGAAATATATTTCACATAATTAAAATTTATAAAATTAAACTTTTTAAATATATATTTCAATATCTGGAAAATTCTTTTTTTTCTTTCTCTCTCTCTCTCTCTCTCTCTCTCTCTCTCTCTCTTTTCTCTTTGTATTTTTCATCAGTTTTCTCATGATGATTGATTATTTTTCCACGATACACAGGCTGTCAAAATGAGAGATTATTGTCAAGAAATTTAAGAATGATATCGATTTCATAGTTCAGAGAGAAAAAGAGCGACGGTAAAATCGAGCAAATTACTTCCTTAAATAGAGAAGAATGCGCGATAGGGTATACACACTGTGTGAGACGGAGGTAACGATTTGATGTTGCCGCGATTAATCGTACGCCTTTTACGCGGCACGACCGTGTACAATTAGATGTAACCGCGCGCATTATCATGACAATAAAGAGTATCGAAAGAGAGAAAAAAAAAAACGTGTACCGTGCGTCGCGGCGACGGCGGGTGTGATCGATCGAATCGTGCGGCGGCTCGGTGTCTTTGATGAGACTGCGAATAGATCGTCACCGGCCGGTGACGGGAACGAAGCCGCAACGCCCGGGAAGAAAGGAAGAAAGGAACTGAGACAGCGTGGAGACAAAACGACCCACTTGTGAGACTTTTATGATCATTCTCCACGCTCTCATCCGCGTCATTAGTCGGTAGGTGGGTACGTCGTGTCCCACACGCGGTTGCGCGCGAGCGCGCGCGCACGCGCGGGGCAAAGGGGGAGAGGGAAGTTTCCCATTCACTCACTCTCTCTCTCTCTCTCTCTTTCTCTCTCTTTAGCGCGCGCGCGCGTTTCCGAGAAATAATCTGTTATAGCGCTCCACATGAATGGCGAAACGTAAAAATATCACCCGCGTTCCCACGTGGCGGGCTCAATGGTAGCGGGGGTGGAAGCGGGGGAGAAAGTGGGGGAGACGCTTGGGAGAAGAAGTTTCTCGCGCAGAAGAGAGACGCGAGGAAAAAAAAGACGACAGAATCATCTCTCTCTTTCTCTCTTTCGACCGAGCCGAGCTACGGCTCGACGCGAGGCAAAAAGGAACAAGGGGAAAGGAAGGGGAGGGGGAAGGGGAAATAGAGAGGAGGAAGGATTCGTCGCGGAGCGCGGTTTTCAACGAAGCCAATTATTAGATGCGTCACGAACCGCGGGGGCGGGACGGGGTGTCGTCGTCGTGGCGTGTATCGACGTTAAAAGGGAGAGAGAGTTTCGAGAGTTTCGTTTTTCACGCCGCGACGATGTCGGCGACGACGGTACCGCCGGCTCCGCGCTCTTTACGAACCCGAGGGGGTTTCATCGTGTCGGATCTTTGGCGTTTGATTCATCGCGCGGCTGAGAACGAACTGGTTGTTCCCATCTCTTTTCGGTCCGTAGCCTTACGAGTGTGCGAATCGCGATATAAACACGATCGCCAATTACTTTGTCCAATTAATATTCCGAGGCGTGAATATATTGTATATACGGCATGCGCGGTGGCAGTATTTTACTTATCGCGACGAATGAGGTTGATGAATGTAAAAGTTTGAAGTCTTGGAATTCCACGATGTGATGGATTTCGCAAGATACGCTTGGGGGCTTCAAACCGATATCTACACGTACTAAATTTTCTGAGCGATATATAAATGTCAATAAATAGATTTTTTTTATTTATATATCAGAGAGATCGGTATTTTTTAAATTTATTTGCTAATTATATTGCATCTGTGTGTTCGCTCGTATAATCGGTACCGAAGATACGGCGTCCAAATACTCGACACAGACGCGAAATATTTAGAATTGCGCGTTTCGTGGAGAAAGAGATCGGTTGTTAAACAAAACCGTCGATAGATGATACTGTAGTTTGTATCATCGCCACGATGATTCCGAATCGATCTCTACGCACCTTTTGTGCACGCGAGGCGAGAAGCCGAAGGAGAGAACATCTTGTCGAGAGGTGGAGAGGAGATCGAGAGAGACGCTGCGGGGACACTCGCTGCTCGCACGGACCCTGACAATGGACCATTCGTCCGCCATTGTGTCCGCGGTACATTAATTGTCTCTTTGAGGCCCGATGACCTCCGCGGATATGACTCTCCCTTCTTCCCTCCCTTCGCGCCCCCTTCATCATCCAACCGTCCCTCCTTTTTCGCTCGCGCGCCGATTCTTTTCCCCTCGTCTTCGATTCCCCTTGCCTTCCCCCCGATACGTCAAGTCGAACGTGGGGGCGACGGAGAACCGTGGACCGTGCAACTCATCGACGGCAAAATTGTCCCATGGAATCGACGCCGTCGTACGGCTTCTTTGTCGTGCCGTTGTAACGTGTTATTTCGCAAATGATTACCATGGGCGCCAACACAATCCTTCGTACGATGCCTTCTATACACGACCGTATTGTCCGAATCTTTTTAGGCATCGACTAAACGAAGGACGGAGAAAGGAGGATATAAGTTAGTGTATTTTGATATGAATTTTAATTAGCAATAAGGTCACGAGATTAGCGAGAAAGGTCAATTTTATATCTCGAAAAAAGACCAATATAACATCCAGATTATTATATTTATCACAGATTCTTAATTAAAAAAAAAAAAGCGGTTAGTATGCACACGTGGCACCTTATAATAATGCTAATGATAAGAAAAATAGATAAGTCGGGGTACTAAGTTTTTTTAAGACTTTCAATAAAATCTTATAAATATGTGCAATATGAATGTTTGTTCGATTTCATGAAAGGCATCGCAAGATGGACGGTGATATTTGCGATATCTTTAGTGGAAGTCTATAAATCATAATTTTATATTGATTTTCTATTGACCAAACAATATGATATATTTATGTAATTTTTAAAAACATTTTTGCGAGTTTAATATATACTTATCTCAACGAAATTATAGGCTTTTTCATGTCGTTTTGAATTTTATTAATATTATTAGTGACATTAAGAAAATATTATCACTCTACATGATCTGATATCGGCTATTAGTGTTTTTTGAATTTTCTATTGGTTCGCGAATTGATGATGCTTTCGATAAATGTAAATAGTAAATGATAAATAATGTCACATTTTCACCAATTCAACAATATAAGAGAAGGCAGGAATAATTGCGAAAGAAATTTCGATAAGCTAAGGGATATAGTCAGTAAATGGTCAGACGGTTTCAATACGATACCTATGACAGACGATCAAGCTTATTATTTTATCTAATAATTCAAGAAACGTAAGACTAAACTGAAAATATCACAAACATTACCGAACATTCTGCAATGCCTTTTGAATGAAATTGAAAAAAAAATTCTCGTATTCATATAAGAGATTGTTGAGAAAAAGTCTTGAAAAATTTAATATCGACTTATTTGTCTCATCATCCGTACTTTAAAATAAACAACCTCCATTCTAACATTCGCAAATATGCATAACTTTAGATGATGTAATTTGTTTAGATTATACGAGAGAGAGAAAAGTTGTTTAATAAATACTCCGAAAAGATGTAACCTTGTAAATAAATGCAACAAAAGTTTTAAATATTTATAAATATATATACAAGAGATATAATAATTCCTGTTTCTCTTACTTTGTGCAAATTTCTACAAATATATGAATATATAAATAATTTTTTACTCCTATCAATGATTCCAAGCCATTTTCGAGTAAAAAGAGATGAAAAAAAAAGTCGTAAAAAGAAGAGGAAAGAGAAAAACGAGAATAGAATAGAACGAGAATAGAAATAATTTTATAAATATAAACATAGATATATTATTTAGATATACACTCGAGTTTTTAGAAATATAATTCCAACTCTAATAGAGGTTTGACTTATGTTTGCGGGGATGAGAGATTTGGGTGGCCCGCGAGTCTACCATGTTTGACGAAAAGATCAGAGTTAAAGAGAAAAACTCAACTCTCTCGTAGATGCCGACGTTGTTCGCTGAATTACGAGCGATATCGAGGAAGGATCCCGATATAATTAAGAGGATGATCATCCTGCGGCAAGCCGCCGGCTCGTGTCTCTCGCGGTGGAATCCAAATTTTATGTCGGTATCATAAAGCGCGTGACGGCAGAAGAATTAGGACGGCACTCAGATTCTTCGCCGCGGCCTTAAAGCTTCGCTAGAAACATTATAAAGGCTAATCCACACGCTGAAGCGATTGACGCGATGCTGATCACGTTTTGCGAGATTCTAATTATCGCAACGTATCTTTGACAGATACGCGCTAATCGTGCTTATTAATCATTGGTTGAGTTTGATGCGATGATTACACATCTCGAAATAATGTTGTGAATAATCGCAAAACGTAAATCCCCTCTTAATATATGTACGGTAATTATATATCCGTTATCCACACATATTTTTCGTAGCTTATAAAGAGATAAACTTTCCGTTTTATCATTCTCGTTTTATATATTCCCGCACTAAATACTTATTCCCCTAGTATTTCAATTTTTACGCATAATATTTACGTCGATAAATAAAATTTCTTTACATTTAATGCATGTTGTTAATCTTAGATGTTTTTAATATTGGTTATAACAATAACTGATTCTCAAATAATCGTCATTCAAATCGTCGCGATTAATGAGCATACTTCGAGAAGCTTTGTGAAAATTGGGCTTAAGACGCTGAATGCGAATAGATGGAGAGAGAATACCGAGGACAAAAAGAGAGGAGGCAAATACGGATGAATAATATGGGTTCCTCCCTGCTCTTACCGAGGACGGTCGAGGAGGCGGACGAGGGTGTCGCGATTCCCCGCTGTGCGTTGATGGCCTCATCTAGCCTAGAGGTCCTCGAGAATTCATCGGTAATTACCTTTTCTTCAGATCGACGCCAACGAGGTTCCATCGTGGGCACCGACCGTCCGGGGACGCAATCTTTTATACGCTACTGAATGCTTTGTTGACGCTGCGTCAACAATCCGAGAAAATCGCTTTGCGCGCAGATCACTTTCTAACGCGTTGTGACGGTCGAACCGATCCTCTCACTTTGCCTGTTGATATAAATTTTTCGTTTAAATTATAGTTGTAAAAAAACCATGATACTTGATAATTTTATTTCATTTTATCTCTCGCTTATCTATTATTTAAAAGTTTCATTTTAAATGCCGCTTTTTTCTTAATCAATTTTCTTAATCAATACTCGCGACAAAATTCGAGGCAAAATTTTATTTATAATTTTGTATCGTGTAATAAAGATAACATACCATACATCCAAAAAAATAAAATATACACATGTATAAAATATATCTACATATATCAGTTTACATACATGTGAGCGCATTAATATATCAGACAAAATTATAAATAAAATTCT
Source organism: Polyergus mexicanus (assembly GCF_030449975.1). Classification (NCBI taxonomy): domain Eukaryota; kingdom Metazoa; phylum Arthropoda; class Insecta; order Hymenoptera; family Formicidae; genus Polyergus; species Polyergus mexicanus. The sequence goes on from NW_027223324.1 coordinate 3,698,444, forward strand.
ACCCTTAATTATAGGTCGTCTAAAGCGAGCTTTGCTTTTCACATAATTTTTTCTTAAATAATAATTAATTAAAACTTATTTTAAGAATGTGCGACTATATTATATCTATAAAAGCACGCGATAAATAAGTAAAATATTTAAAATTCGTTATAAATAAAATCAATCTTCGATGTCTTTAATATTCTTACGATTATAGAACATTGTCTTTCTTTCTTTATGTCAATACATTTCAGCATTCTTTCGGAAGTATCAAAGGGAATGAAATAAAGGTAACCGAGTCATACTGCTGAATAATTTCTGTCCGAAAGCGAGGAAAGAGCGACGATCCGTTATGTTCGATTCTTCCATGGCTATTCACTATCCGTATGACATGGATATAAGTTACGAGCCTTGGAATAATTACACGGTTCGGTCTCGAGACCCGAGAGAGTCGCGGTCAGCGGAAGGCAAAAGACAATTTTACGCAGCGGGGCACCATCGGGTCTCTGGCGATCCGGTGGCAGCCTCCTTTTCCGATAACTATTTGCCCCACGAAATCGACAGCTGCGGGCCTGACTGGTCACCTTGGACGCAGGAAGATATCCATCAAAGGTCAAACTCGATCCATTAGTCTGTTTTATAGATCCGCGTATGTTTTTTCCAAGAAGCGCGATACTTCGTGTTTCGAGTAATCTTCCTTTAATCCTTTCGAGATCGATGACGTTTTAAAGCATAATATTAAAGAGACATTTCGCACGCGATCTGAATTTTTGCAATTTATTTATCGAAAATAAAAGACGAAGAGTATATTCCTGAAGGATTAAATACACACAGTTGGAAAATTTTCTTGTTAAAAAATATGCCAGTTAAAATTTTTGCGTTAAATATTTAACACATATTTCACACATACATGTTGATCTTACACAAAATTTATTTTAAATTACTATAAAGTTTGCAGTCATTTCGTGTTGAAATATTAATATAGTATTTTAGTCACCATTTAACAAATATCTATATTATGCTAAGTTAAAAGAAAAATTTATGTAATCCGTTTGGTACATGCGATTTATATTAAATTCGTATAGTCGATTAGAACACATCAAACGACAACGCGAAAGATATGTAATCTTCTTTCATAAGACTACACAAACTTACTCGGACATATCTCGCAGTCGCGAAAGAGACAGCGTCTTGCGCAAAATTCTTTCTTTGCGTTTTCGTACTTTGCGCAATGCGAAGGTGGCGTTTCTCTTCGGGACACAACGAGGCTGCGCCTTCATTAGCCCGTTCCATACCGAGGTGAATCGCCGTCGGCCGGCTTATGTAAATCAGTCGCCGCGTATAATTGGCACTGGACGAAAAAGCTAATTACCAAAATCGTGCACCCGAGACCCCTTAGACCCAGGGCCCCATCAGCGCTCAGCGGGGAATCGCGACACCCTCGCCCCCTCGTTCATCGTCCTCCCTCCGACGATCCACCCTCTACTCTTTTTATCCTCCGCGCATCTCTCTTCCCGGACACGATCACGAGAGACCCTGAAAATTACTCATCCACCAGCGATATACATCTACCTGCTTCTTGATTATACGCTGCTAATCGGATGCGTCGGCGAACGTGCTGAGAAAAGTGTATCTCGATTTCTCTCCTCCTTACGCGCGCGCGGATTTTTCATTATGTGGGAATCGTTGAATGTTTAAAGGAATTGCAATATTTTTTAATCATATGGCGCCGATGTGTTTGCAATTATTAATTGTAGCATAATAACGATTAGCAATTGTGTAATAATCGATATATTGAATTTTCATCTCGCACTTTCGATCAATGTATATCACGATGCAAACTCTTTTCTACGAGAAATCTATAGGATTGAGCGCCTTTCGTTTCCATAGTCAGGTGAAATAGACAGATCGGGCATGCAGTCTGCGGGGTGCCCCGCCTCGTTTCGGATTTTTCTCAAGAGCGATCACCAGGGGGTCCTGGAGCACGCGGTTGGCGCGTCGAGCGCTACCATATTTCAGTCGCACCGCCTCGGTTGCCCGAAATTTGTGGTTTTTCTCAAACAACAGCTCCCTCGCATTATCTCCGTTGCGCGCTCTTCTACCCCTTCGTTGAGAGAGGAAGAGAAAGGGAGGAGAGAGAGAGAGAGAGAGAGAGAGAGAGAGAGAGAGAAAAGAAAGACTGTTATTAATCGTAGCGCGATCCGTGAAAAGAGCCAAGAGACGAGAGATGATGAGAGAAGATGACCGCTCGACTCTTCTATCTACCTACCTACCTATGGAACAGTAAGGACGCTCTCTCAGGTAGCCGAGAGATCCTTTGACCTTTCCACCGCCTGTCCCGCGGGATACGTCGTCCCGTTTCTGTCGAGGTTCACCTTCTGTCTTTTCTCTCGCCGAAGGAAAAAATTCCTCCAACGCGGAGCGATTCAAAGGGGGCGGGGTCACCGCGTCGACTCCCGCTATTCATTTTACTGCCTCCGAAAGAATAAGAGAATTAATAAGTGACATCTCATGGAGAAAAGGTTTTTACGCGCGCCGCGCGGAAGCGAGAGAGGCGGAAGACTTGACAAACGGGAATCCGAAAGAGAGAGACAGAGGATGCGCGGAATGGGTCCCAAAGTCCCCCTGTGTCTTTCCTCCCCTCCCCCCCCCTCCGCCCCTTCCCTCGTCCAACCAACGTTTGACGCGGGCTTCTTTGTTGTGCCAATGTTGCCTTTGTCAGCCTGGGCGAGAAACGAAACACCTTGTCTTAGGTCGCGTGTAACACAATGCCACGACCGACACAAACCCGGCGTTTGGTAATCCGGAATGGCCGGGACGGAGGAGAGCGACGTTCTGACGTTTGGACGTTGGCGCGTTATTTTTTCTGCCTATCGCCCCCTCGGCAGCACGTTCTCCGGCTTAAGAATCGGTATTTCTGGGTTGCGATAATTATCGGGAATGACATCCAATAATGCATTATATGTTGTAATAACGATCCCGATATCGGAATGACAGACCGGCTGTCTTGTTGCCGTACCATAATCTTGTCTATAAATTCTGTTTAAAAAAAAAATGCATCTTCTCTTATTTGAAAAATTGCACTTGGTAATTTTTTTTTTTTTTTTTTTTTTCCATACATCCTGTGAATTTCTTTAAGAAAGTTTGATTGCGAAATGTGCAAATTTGACGATGCATTCCGCGAAGCGGAAATTTCTCTATAATGCTTTCAGCACAATTAATTTATATACATATATTATTATACTAAAGAAATATATAATAGAAATATTTTTTGAAATATGTAGTAGTTTTTCTACTGCATACTTTTTCAAATCTCTGAGATAGATGTTTGGTGAAAAGACGATGGTCTTTTTTTGTTGTTTCTCACGCGTCGAAAGATGCAATATACGTGAGAGGCGTGATACGTGAATATATATCACGTATCTCTTTTATATTTGTTTAACAATAAGAATCTATTATATTCTATATATTCAAAACATGTGTGACTTTGCGTTAAATGCAAATTCACAGTGACATACAAAGCCACGATTGCTCTTGTCACTCTGTTCGCGAAATTGCGGACATCGTCCTGGGTGGCACGGCGATAATTACTATCGTGAAACATCAGCTTTGTTCACCGATTTGGCCGATCGAAGCAGCGAAGATGACGAAGATACTTGCGTCTCTAAGCATGAGAGAGAGATCAGGACGGTGAAAAGAGGTGACAGGCAGATGGGAACGAGAGGGAACGTCGCGCTTTCTGTGAAGGGAGCAAGGGGAAAATGCATGCATATATATATATATTGCATCTTCATTATAAATCCTAAGAATCACGCAAATTGATAACGGCATCCGAAGGCTGCCGTACGGGGTTCTCCGCGAGACGCTAAAGAGGGTTCACCTTCACCCCGGCGCAGCGGGGTGTCCTTTTGACTACGAAATAAGAAGCGGTCACCACCTCTTTCCTTCTTTTCTCCTCCCCTTCTCCCCCTATCCTCCCATCGTTCATATATTCTCCCTCATCCCTTCGAACGTTTTCGAATCTACGCTACAGGTTCGATTAGCTCCCAGAAATTACAATCGTTTTTATATGTGAGTAAAAAAAAGATTCCGTCTAATTTATCGATCGGGAACGGAAAAGTACGCACGTGTGTATGTGTTTTCTTAAGAATCAAGATATTTTATGCTATATATATGTTATTTGGCGATATAAATTAAATACAGTCTTAGCCAATGTTAATTACATATTTCTATAAGAAAACGTGTAAATAGTGTAAATAAAAAAATTTTTAATATTTTAATATTAATATTTATAAAAATTTTTTATAAATATTAATTTTTTTTATTTATTAAAATTTTTAATATTTATGATTTTACCAGAGAATATATTTTTGAAGATTTTTTTGGTAAAGCAAAGTTTAGTTTCTTGCATGGAAACAATTTTGAACCCCCTTATATTCCCATAATTATCTCTAAAGATGCTAAATATAGTTCCCGCAAAGAGCTGTCGTTCAAACTCTGTGACAAAAATAAATCGAGCGGTCAAGAGTATTTTTCAGATCTCAGCGAAAAGTATTAATTATTAATCCGCGATTATAATTAAAGAGGTGCGCGTTTGATTCGATGATATAACACCTCGGACGTGTTTCACGGGACGATTTACCGAGTGCGAATCAAATTCAAAGAGAGAGAGAGAGAGAGAACCTAACCCACGTCCCCCTTCCTCCTCTTCCCTCTACCCTTTCAGACATTCGTCTGCCCTTCACCTACTTTTGCGGATTCACCGACGCGTGCGAAGGTTCCCGAAAGTAATGAGTTCGTTATTCGGCGAGAGTCACGGTTATTCTCTCTCTCGCTGGTTTCACGGACGCTGGTTCCTCCCTTGTCCATAGTCCTCTCGAGCCTCAACAGAGATAGATAGAGCGAGTGAGTGAGAGAGAGAGAGAGAGAGAGAGAGAGAGAGAGAGAGAGAGAGAGAGAGAGAGAGAAACAGTCTGGAAGCCGCGCGGCCCTCTCGCTAGCTGACCGGTGGAAGATTCATAAATTATTTCAGGAAAAAAGGAGGAAAAGTATTTCCAATTACAGTTTTTTGTGAAGGGTTGCCGCGGGCCACGCGCGGCAGGGGGTCCGCTTAATGGCGACCCGCGCTCACCGCTCTACCTCCTCCGCTTCTTTTCTTCTTCTTCTTCTTCTTCTCCTCCTGCTTCTTCGTCTACTCCTTCATCCACCTCCTCCATCTTTGTCCCTCTTCCTCTCTCTCTCTCGCTCTCTCCCGATTCTTCGGTATCCTTCGACGCCGCCAACGCGGTATTCTCTGCTCGTATCTTTTTTTTTTATGACGTATATACACCCACCACACATACTATACCAGTGACTCTCGTCTCTCTTCCCTTGCTTCAGGCTGACGGATACCGGTGACACGAAAAATATCGATCATCCTCGAGACGTTTTCGGTTACGACGCGATGAGAGTTGCTTATTATTCCGTATGCAGGAATAGATGCAAACGGTAGGTTGAAATCGTTTTAGCATTAGGTATATATATATATATATATATATATATATATATTTGTTACAATCATATGTGTTTAATTTTGATATTTTTATAAAAATATATAATATTGACTGTGTAAAAGCAATTAATCGGAATAAAATTATCGAGAACGGCGTGTAAGAAGATAAAATTAATGAATTTTTAACTTAATTTGCAATTACTTATTATACATTAAAAGTGACATGTATATTTATTTTAATATATTGTAATTTGGAGAGATTGCATCATTAAAACTTTGAAAATAAATTTTTTATTCTCTTGAAGATAAATTATTGTCAGTTTCTTGAAAAAAAAATATTGTATTTCAGATAATATATATACCATATATACATATATAACTTATTTTTTTATTTTTCTTTCGAAAAGAAATGACATATTCTCTGTCTCTCGAATATAATTTAAAGAGATTGGTCAACGAGACAATTTCATTGAATGATATAAAAATAAATATTAGAGAATAATAAAAAGATACAATAATTAAAAGATAAATTAGACGATTGGATAAATAATTAAAATAATATTTAAAAAAGCAATATTGGAATAAATATGTGTCAGATAATGTAAATAACTACGCGAACTAATACACTGAAAAACAAAAGATTGTTAACTTGACTAAATCCGTTCAACTAATTATCATTTTTTTAATTGAAATATTTATATATTTGTCAAATACGACATATTAAATCTAACATGACGTATATTTGACTTAAATACTAAAATATTTCAATTCAAAAAATGATAATTAGTTGAATGGATTTAGTCAAGTTAACAATCTTTTCTTCAGTATACGAGTCTAAAAATTCGAGTCTATTTTTATCATCGTAAAACTTTACAATCTTACAGTTCTCTGCTTTTCAGTTAGCAAGCGCACATGATTTTTGACGTCAAATGACGTGGATTTGTTACCTAGGTTGTAGTATTTTAAAAATTACGTGGCATATAGAGACACGCATGTACTCTATCTTTGTGCGCGAATTACAATATTTTTTTAATTCTTTAAACTGACGGCCTTCTGTGTAGTCAGTTTTTATTATAACTTTTTAAAAAAAGCGTTGCCTCATCACGAGATATCACTGGTCCAAAGCTCGTGCGACATTTCGGCCGTATGATGGAGGGCCTTCTCGTGCGCGAGGGGGAGGACCCGGCGCGTATGCGGGTGTCCGGTACATATTTTTGGGAGAACGCCACGCGGCTCGCTGGCCGTGTATCGCCACGGGCAACGATATTCGTAACTAATAGATCGGCGGTCCGCGGGTGACAGAGCAATACGTCCTGCGTTTCGATGTTCCTTGGCTTGGCGACCGAGAGCTTGGCTCGCGGTCGCGCTTGGTTCCCGGCCGTCGCTTCGATTTCGATCCGCTTACACGGACCAGGCATTCCAGGGAAGCTCGTTCGCCCTGAACGATCATAAACCAGAGACGCGGGACTCGCTCTTCCCAACTTGCGATCGCCTTCCTTGCATAGTTTCCTGCTTCGGTGAAGCTCGCGTGTTACGATAACCGGGCGTCGACGGATAGATAAACCAAAACGTCTCGCGAACATCTCCGAACCGAAGTAGCAGGTCGCAGTAGTAGACGAGATGATTAAGCGCTATAAACGCATAATCTTTTGCATAATATTTTGAATAAATAATATCACGTATAATATAATAAATAAAAAAGTAATATCGCGAATGTGATTTTGAGATATTTAAGAGTAGAAATTGAGCTTTATTAAAAGCTTTACAAAAATAGTATCGATAAAACTTGCTGCCGTCCGATAACATTATACAAGATACGCGCACTTTGATATATATCGCGATGTAGAAACGCTAAAATGTAACACGATATAATCATTGATTCAAACGTTCAATAAGAATGAATATTTCTGTGTATCTCTCGAAAGTCGTTTAGGAATCTGAGGAGGAAGAGATAAACCGAGAATCGCGTAGCCGAGTTGAGATGAGTATGCGCGAATAAACGAACGTGTCTATCGCGCGGGAGGAGCTTTACACATAGGAATGCAAGAACGCGACACTCGCGCGACGAGTGTCCGTGTGTGTTGCAACTGACCCTTTTGACCTCGCAGAAGGGCGCGGCTCTGGGATGTTAGATTGGCTGGCAGTACCGGGTCTAAAATAAGGCGAGGGAGGAGACGCAGAACTTGCTTCGACAATAGGGATCCCCCGGTCATACGATAATAATGATCAATTATTGATCTGTCATTTGACGGTTACGCCTGTCGTGGAATGCGCGACGAATCGAATTTTCTCTTTTCGACTTTTTCTTTTCTCCAAGTTCAATCGTATTTCTCACGCGCGTCTACATATATTTGCAATCTGAATAAATTCATCTGATAATATTTACAATCCAATACATCCGGCCGTTTCTTACGTTTTATTTGCCAGAAACATTGTTAGCGATAAAAGAGTCTTTTTTCGAAAATATTATATTGAACGTTATTTTTTTCTAATAATATAATTAATATAACTAATAATGGTTAAATATTATATACATTAATGATATGTATTATTATTATAAACATTATACAATATATATGGTAAATTCAAATATATATTATAAAATATGTATCTTTAAAAGAGACATATAATTATGAGAAAAATAATAACACATTTATTGACATATTTATATTTCTGATAAAAGAGAAATTTAACATTCAATTATTATGAGCGTCTACATATTATAATTTTTGATCAGCTTTGTGACACAAATAATTTCAAGTTTTATATTAATCGATCAAGAGTATATTGATTGATAATAAGTGACAAATTTTTTCTAAACTAAAAAGATAATTACGGCACATTACGTTCTCACAATTCTTCTTATTGTTATTTTAAAATAAAGTACAATACGTTTGTCACGGTTGCATCCTTTGTATCCTTCGTGCAACGCAACCTGAATCTCGAAAGCAAAATCGTGCGGTCATTTTCGGCCATCTCCTCAATAGATCCACGCCGGCGACTCTTGCCGCGGGGCACGCACAAACGGAGGGAAGAATTATAACTATAAAAGCGGGATGAAGAGGCCACGGTGAATCGGGAGAAAGGAAGAGGGATGGCGAGACGCCCCCCGTCGCGACGCCGTCGCCTAATCATTCTTTAAACGTGCATAAACAAGTCTCCTCGCTATAGCGGTCAGAAAATAGTATATGACTAATGTCATTCCTGCAAGTCGAGAGACCAGATCCCACCTCCTTCTCCCGTTTTCATCTCCCGCTTCTCTTTTCGTTCCTCCTCGTCCATCTTGACACGCAGCACGTTGACCAGAAACCAGAAATCGAAAGCGAGGGAGGCAGCGAGTGAGGAATTACCTGAGGAATACAAGAGGGAGGATGTCCATCCTGACCAGAGGGGATGAGGAGTTGATACGAAGAGAAAGAGGGAGAAGAAGAAGAGAGAGAGAGAGAGGGAGATGTGGCACACAGGCGCAGCAGTCTAAATTTAAAATGCAAATACACTCAACAAATCACTATCGGCGACAGGCATCCTTACTTTTAAAAAAGAGGAAGGAGAAGCCGGTGTACCGGACCCCCCGTCAGGGGTTTTGGGGGTAACCCGAGCTCCCTTGAAGGCGAATTTACACCGCATGCGGTCAACGCCTGTTGATGCATCTTTCGGCTGCTGCCTTGCGGGCACGACACCCGCATCTTCCTTCTGTCGTTCGTAGACGATCGTGATTATCGCGCGAAGGTAGCATTTGGACCGTTTTTCACGAGATCGAAATATGTTGCTTGATGCGATTAATGATAAATAATTCCCTCGAGAGAGAAACATTAATAGATAAAAAAACTCTTATATTATTAATTATTATTAATTATATACAACGGTAACGTGAAATATATTATTTCGATAAAACCCGAGTCGTGTTAAAATGATTTTATTGTCAATGATAATAACATAATTATTATAATAATGTGTAATAAATGATTAATTAAAGATTAATTAAACGCGAAATATTGGGAAAAATAATTATTGAGCTTGATTCAATCTCTCAGTCGTTATTGAATCAAGACAAAATACCGTGGGGGGTTTGTCACGAGACAGTTACATTGTAAATAACGACATTGAAAAAGGAAGTTATTTCACGGTGCGTGAAAATTTAAATCTCGTATGCACAAACATTCATTCATATATCTTTATCAGCATCTGGTTAAACCACATGATTCTCTTTTCAAAGTGCGATTTCTGCGACGAGGATTAATCGTGACACCCGGGGTAATGGGGGTTCGCACGCCGTACGAAGGTGATGGTAAAGAGAGCGGTCCGAATGTGTAAACGGCGCTTTAAAACGCGGCGTGTCGGCGGTGAGGTTCTGACTAATGGAATCACGCTTCGCCTCCTGGTGATACGTTCTCCTCGAAGGAACGGGTCCTTCTTGCCGGACCTGTGTGCGTATGTGCGTGTCCCCGTCTCTCTTTCATCCCGACAGACGGGGGATAAGTCTCTCCTCTAGCCACCATCTCGTCTAGCGAAGAAAAGGATCCCTTCGTCGAGATGGAGTTATATGTTATTTATGCGCGAGAAACGAGAGGCTCCGAGGGTGCGCGAGAGGCGACGGTGCTGAAAATATCACATTTATTTCCTCGGTCAGGGTAGGATAATATAGCGGGCGCGCGACAGGGAGCACATACCATACACACACATAGGAAAAGAATGGGTGTCATACCGCGGCTCTCTCTCTCTCTCTCTCTCTCTCTACTTTTTTCTCCCTTTCTTGTTTGAGCAACTTGCGAGTGAATCATTTTTCACTCGGTTTTTAATTTTCAAAATATAATCCGCGTAGATAATCTTAGATGCATGCATATCTCTCTCTCTTTCTCTCTCTCTCTCTCTCTCTGGAACATATTAATTTTGAAAAACATCAACTATTAGGTGTCTAGCATCATGATTGTGTGAGAAGAAATATAAGGAATATATAGCAACTTTGAGCATTCAATTGGACCAGCTGATGAAAGCGTAATGAGAGTGTACAATCTTGTAGAGTGACACGTATAATTTTTCATAGTCGGCAATTAATAATTAATCGAGACGAATATTTTCGAATATAATATGTAGGAGTGATTATATATATTTTAGAATCGCTTTTTTTCGTAATAACTACTAGCCTGTTCTGATATATCGGCTCTATCTGTATAGAAGGAAAAATATTCTCGCGCCGATTCTTACTTAGCCTGCCGACCAACTGATTCGCGCGAAATAAATACCTAACGATCTCTCAAGCCTGTCAAGAAGTAAGGCTTCAATTAAATAAATGAGCGGTCATACATCACGAAATCAATCTGTTCGATCATCGCTTTCTCGATATCTTCTCGTTAATTATATATAATTCGATTTCCGGACGCGAGATTCGTGAGTCTAACGTCTAACGTAGAGAGAAAGAAAGAGAGAGAAAAAAAGAAGATAATTTCGCGAGCCATATAGGTGACACATTTGTCTTATTGAGCGGCAAGTTTTTCCTCTCGTTTCTATTTTTTTCTTCCTTTTTTTTTTTTTTTTTTTTTCCTTTGGAAAAGGCGCAACGAGCTGGCTCATTAGTCAAAAGCCGAGTTAACGATCTGCGCTTATACGAACGCGATAAATTCGCGGGCTCGTTTGGCCGACGAATCTCGCTAATTTCGCGTCGCGAGACGCGTGTAATACGTGCATATCCGACGGGAAAGGCCGGAAGGGTGCGGAGGAGAAGGGAGAGGGGGGGGGGGGGTTGGAAGGAGAGAGAAACGGAAATTTACATTCGCAAATTGCAGAAAGTTCGCTGAGAGCCGGGCGACCTCGCGAACGGTCCCAGGATATACCGGCGATCGAATTATCCCGGGGATTGTTTAACGTAATTGGACAAATCAATCTCGCGATCCCAGACGGGGGTCCACGGACGTCTGTACATACTCTCTCCCTCCCCCCCCTCTCTCTCTCTCTCTTTCTTTCTCTCTCGCTTCGTTTTCTCTTCATCGTCTCGATCCTCTCCTTCATTCCGCCCCTTTGTGTCCCAGCCGTCTTGCGATATCGTGGCACCAACGAGCGTGTAATCGGTTAAAGAGAGTAAGAAATTGAACGATATAACAACGTAAGAGAGAAAGGAAAAAAAAAAAAGAACAATCAGGCAGAAGGAGAAAGAGAAAAGTTTTTTTTGCAGATAAATCGCCTGAATTTTCACACTCCTCTGAATTTTTAGAGAAACGATTCTGACGAGCAAATTGACAGATTGTCTGAAATTTCTTTCAAACACCCAGATCTGAAAATTCAGACAAAAATGTGTCTGAATTTTTAGGTAATCTTTTACACTGTAAGTCAGAGGTAGCGGTGATGCTGCGTGTTGTATCACGAACGCGCATGTAGCCGAAAGAAGAACAAACGGCGAGAACACTCGGCACGTAAGTCGGGAGGAGGAGGGGAGGGGGGTGGGGCGGGACGGAGGGGGTAAAATGAGAGAAGGCGCGGAGAAAACAGGGAGAGAAACAAGCGCCCGGGTTGTACGCGCCGCGGAGGTGAAGATGCGTGAAAGCAGTGGTGCTTAGTAGCGATCTAATTATCTACGCGGCGGGATGTCGCGGCCTCCCTCTGCGCTCCTCACCGCATTAAGGAAACAAGAGCAAATTGAATCGAGATGGATGGATGCCCCCTCGCCGGCCGAGGAGAACCGAATCGCGCTCCTCGAAGACGTAACCTTCGAAAATCGTCACCTTCTGGATAATTATCACGTTATACAAGTATGAGATATATCCGAGGTAATTGCGGGGACAACTATATCTCTCATCGCGTGTGATTTTCTAATATGATTTTTTTTCGAATATATTCGACGATTGCGATTATAAATTTTTAATGAAAAGAATAAATATTCCGACTTTGAATCTTCAAACGAGTATATAAACATAACAAGATCAATTTAAAGCAATTACAGATCATCTTTATATCATAGTCGAGATTAATATATATATATAAATATTTTAGACGGATGTTAAATTTTTGTTCTTCGTCGTATACCACCTTCTTCGTATAGATATACTTTATCTTTTGTTATTACATTATTGATTTCAATTTTTTTATCATACAGTGCATTATATATGCATTATAATCCTACAATAACTTTACTATTACATATATATATATATATATATATATATATATATATTTTATTTACTAATTTAGAATGATTCGCGAGGAGACAGCGATTTGGGCGATCCTTTCTTTTCGATTCAACGCAAGTCGCCGATCGCGAGGAATTTCTCATGTCACGCCACTTTATTTATCGACGTTGAACGCTTATAACCTTTTGCCTCTCGAATTTAAAGAGCACAGACGTGAAGATTTCCTGACATATAAAATCGATTGATGGAACCCAAGAGAGAGCATTGTCGAATTGTTCGCAGCAGAGAGTACGCGCGAGCGGAGATATAATTAACTTTCTTCTCTTTCAATATAAGAGTACGTAAGCGACGTTAAAAAGATACACACGAAGCATTTCCTTTATATAATAACGGATAAAATTATAATCGCTTAACCTTTTTATAAGATCAAAAGTTGGGGAAAAATTCTTGACTCGGAGGTTATCATTAACTGTATTAAATATTCTCTCTTATATTATTTCTAATTAACGAGTTTATTGATTATCCTTTTATATTTTTTTAGATTAATTTTGAATAAACAAATGACTTTTTTTAAAACTTAATAAATTTCTATTAATTTCATATATTTTAAATTCTTTATTTTTAATAATCGTAAATTTAAAATTTAATTTTATAAACTTATTTCCTCGATAATATAACTATTCAGAAATCAATTCAATGATTATTATTCAATAAGTAAGACAGGGAACATTCGATAAACTTTCGAATTTGTAAATATAAAAATAATTTTGTAACGAAAAATAACACGCAGCGGCTACTGTATTTATCGTTTTCCTTTAGAGTTTACCAGGTGCATGGATCATGACACGCGTGAATATTTCGAGCACGGAATTCCGACGATGACGCAACGGGATGCTCGATGCGCTCGCCGTACGAGGATTCTCTCTGTATCGTCGGTTCCGAGGTCACGTACAATCGCGAGAGCGTTGACATTACTGTACCGTGACTCTCGCATGTTAATACGCTGTGACAGTCTTTCGCTCAAGTACAATGAAACCCCATAAGATACGAACGGAGAAGACGATTAGAAGCCCGCAAATACCACCCCCTTTACCATTCTAAACCCTTACATAGACCAGTTCGGAAATAAGCATATACGCGTATGTCCGAATAAAGTTTCGCGTGTATTGCGAACGCGTATTATGTTCTAGCCAGGCAATTAACTCGCTACTCGATTAACTAGGCAGAACCTGTCAACTTTCGCGGAGAAAAGGACTTTACCGCGAGGCGAAGAGCGAGATGGAAAGACGCTGCAGAGAGGAAGAGAGGAGGAAAGCGCGGGATTCGCGCATCAAAGTTACGAAAGGGGAGTAAAAGACGAACATCGCGGGAGGAAGGAACGCGGAGAGGGCCGTAGGAAGGAGGGAGGGAGGGAGGGAGGGGGGGGGAGGTGGGAGGCCCACCTCGACGTAGAGATGCCGAAGAAAGGAAGAGAGACGAGGTGAAAGAGAAAGAGAGGGAGAGAAGGTAACATCCACGGTGACGGTCAGCGAGCGCGAGGTGACCCCTGACCTCTTCGTGCGTCCTCGTCTGCGTCCGGCATCGTTCGATCGTAGCTTCTTCGTCCCACTCCGACGGGACTGAAACGACTCCGTGGGGCCCTCCGTGAGGGTCCGGCGTGGGCGAAGCTTACGCGCGCGGGGGAGTAAGAGATGGCCGGGAGGTGAGCGGGAGGAGAGAATAAGACGAGGGTGAGGAGCCATACGGGGAGAGGGGTGACGAGAGTTGGCCCGCGGGCGTCCCGGGACCGTGAGAACATCACCTATAATATTATTTAGTCTGCCCGATGCCTCGGTTCGCCTCTCCTCTCTTTCTCTCTCTCTCTCTTTCTTGACCGCGCGCTCCTTTCTTTCCTCTCTTCTCCTTCCTTACCGCACCCTTTTCTACTCTGATCATTTCTCTGTCTCTCTCTCTCTCTCTCTCTTTCTCTTTCTCGCCTTTCCTTGCAAGACCTTCTCTCCTTCTATATCATTCTCCATCGTACTCTCTCTCTCTCTCTCTCTCTCTCTCTCTCTCTCTCTCTCTCTCTCTCTCTCTCTCTCTCTCTCTCTCTCTCTCTCTTTCTCGCCGGTTACTCGCTCTTTTTTTTCCCGTCTCGTATGCGCGCGCGAGAGCGCGTGTACGGAATGTCTTTCTTTCTCCCTCGCTTTCGGTGCGCCCGACGCTGAAGAGGCAGCTAACTATAGGCGCTATACACGGCTTACTCGCGCGCATTAATTGCCGTCGTAAATTGTTGCGGCTTTGCCGAGTCCGAGTTGAATCGAGCCAAGTCGGAACGAACCCGCGGCATACGAGGCACGATACCGCGGAAGAGATGCCCTTTTTTTTTCATCGTCAGAATTTTACTATTCACTCAACTTTCATACAGGCAGTCCCGCGTTCATTGACATATTACGCACTCAAATTAAGAGATCCGATTTTTCATCCGTATTCGAGCGATGGAAAATCTTTGCATCGCGTTGATCATGTTTTCGAATTTCTTTCGCAAATATATTCTTGTATGCAAAAGGTGTATCTAAAATTGATCTCTATGAATATTAAAATTAAATTTTTGAAAACTTTCAATTTTTTTTAAACAAAAAAATAGTGATTTTTATAAACTATATTAACACGCATACCGAATATGAAGAATAAATCGATTTTGTATGCTATATGTGAGAGATGATAATTTTTTTAATTAAGTGGAAAATTTTTATTTTCAATTTATTGATTGGAATATAAAAGATTTAATGAGAAAAAACGTATTACCATAAATAATTACATAGAGCATTTGACATTTGCATTTCTCATTACTTGAAAAGTCATCATTAATTTTAATTCATGCACGGATTTCCCTATCAAGTATGTTTATACATATTATGATAAAATATCTCTTTCGTGATGTGCAAGAATCCCATGAATCAAATTATGTGACTGTCAAGAGCAATATGAAAAATTCATAATAACGTAAACTATATTTCGACAGTAACACTATCTGTGTATAAGAATTCTAAGAAAACCAGATATAGGAAGAAAGTATTTATGTGTATATCAAAACATTACATTGTAGATGTGAATCTTTATGGGTTTTCCAACCGAAATCCATGATTCATTTGGGAATCTATCTAAATTTCAATTAGATTCCAGAAAGTTTTCTATGTCAGGCGAAACGCATCGCGTCGTTAATAATATTTGCCTGTTTGAGTCGAGCAAATAACAAGGTGATCGCATGTCGTGAAATGCTAATCTTTTTCTATATATCGTACTTTAAGCACAGCAATTATTTTCTTTTAGAAAAGAGAATGGTTGAAGAGTCTTTTATTAAGTTCTTTTATTAAAGTATTTAAAAAACTATTCTTTAAAGTACATTAAAAGTCAAATTATTATATTACTCTTTCTCCTCGAAATATATCTTTGCAATAGATATATTTAAAATATGGAAAATTTCTAGAAACAGCTATAAATATAATATTTACTTAGTGAACTATTAATTAATTTTAATTTCACAATTTTAATGTTTATGTTAAAGATGTCAATTATTTCTTTATTATTGAATCATCTTTTCACACGATGTTCACAAGCAGCTGTTCTCGCATCCGTGCATGTGTTCGCATTTGACAATATTTGTTAACGAAAATGTTATATATCTATATATACACATTTATTTATTTATTTATATTTATATATTTATACATTTGCCATTTGAAGCATTTCGCGAAGCGAAGATTCGCTCGCGGGTTAAACAGCTGTTGACCCCCACGATCGCGATCGCGATTCACGTTTCCGGATTCCTCCCCGCGGGACGCACGCGCGTGCGTCCCGCGTGCACGCCGTCGCGGCACGCAAACCGGCACCTAACGTCGGACCGCGTGCGGCCCCGTGCAAGCCGGGGTCCGGGTCGAAACGTCGCACGAAACGGGCCGGCGAACGACGCGCGGGCCAGCTGTGGCTCTCTCTCCCTTCGGTCCGGGGCCCGTTCCCCACGAACAGGCCCGTTTTGCCTCGGATACCTGCCACCAGGTGGCTCCACCAGCAGTACCCAGCAGCGGCGGGCAGGGGCAGTCTTCGGGGCGCCTTCGCACCGCCAGCATCGCGCGCGCGTATCCTCTTTTGCGGTTACCGTCGTACCTTCGAGTACACCGTGTCGGGGAAACGACCGTTTCGGTATTTGTCGACAAGAACATGTGACGCGCCGCCCAAAATCCGTTCAAGAGTGTTTCGCACCGGAGAGACCGGAGCACCGGAAGGACACCGGCACGCGTGATTCGACGTTTGCAGCATCCATCAAGATCAGTCTGGAACCATCAAATCGAGACTCACCGATCGCCTTGCCAATGATACCGGCGGGACACGGGAAACGCGCGTTCCAGAGGCTAATCCGGGACGACTCGAACGACGGTGGAGGATGCAGCAGCAGCAGCAGCAGCAGCAGCAGCAGCAGCAGCAGCAGCAGCAACAGCAGCAGCAACAAGAAGAGCGGCAGCAGCAGAAACAGGAACAACGGAGACTCGTAATGGTACCGTCGTCATCAACCTCGTCCCCGTCGTCGTCCTCGTCGGCCACCCTCGCGACGGATCCGCGCGAGGCCGACGAGCGTGTGACGGAGATTGACGGGCTCGTAACCGGCTGCTCCGAGCTGCCAAATCTCGCGCTCCAGAGCGTCGCTCTGCGGCTCCAGAGCGTCGCCCTCCTCTCCGCGCTGCAGCGCGCGGCTCTCCTGCCGCCAGGACACGCCGCTGCAGCCGCCCTCAATCTCCAGGCCTTGGAGACGTATCTGACACTTCATCGTCTTCACGCGAGCGGCGCGACTTCCGCGGCGACGGCGGTCAATCAAAGGTGTTCGTCGTCGTCGAATATCTTGACCTCGACGACGACAACGACAACTGTCAAGGACGACGCGCCGACAGTTGATCAGCTGCTCCGCGCGGCCGAGGACGACGAGGCACGGCTGGAGTTTGTGACCGACGATAATCTGGCGCTGGCCCTGCTATCCCCGGAATTCCTGTCGAGCGAGACATCCGGGACGAGCGGTTCCTCGTCCGGACATCACGAGCTGCTTCTGCGACGAATATCCGAGGGGAATAATCGCGCGAGCCCGTCGTCGACGACGGCCGCAGGATCGGTCCCGCGATCTTCATCCACCGGCGTTCTCCCGCCTTCGTCCTCGTCGGGCTCCTCCGGCTGCTCCTCGTCCTCGTCCTCATCCTCCTCCTCGTCCGCGCAACACGCCTCGATCGCGGTGGACTCGAGTGTACCGAGGACTTGCCGGACATCCAGGCCCAAGAAACAGTTTATTTGTAAGTTCTGCAGCCGACAGTTCACCAAAAGCTACAATCTGTTGATCCACGAGAGGACGCACACCGACGAGCGGCCGTACTCCTGCGACATATGCGGCAAGGCTTTCCGACGGCAGGATCATCTCAGAGATCACAGGTAACATCGACTTGATTTTTTCCGCGACACATATTGTTGCACGCGTGTCAGAATGATTTCAATGATTAACCAGGAGATTGCTTAATATTTAAATTGTATAAATTGACGAGTTTTCGGTTTTCATACTAACAAAAACCTTGTGTTGAATTCTATTCACATATATAGACGTTCTTTATGTCATATTATGTCATCTTATATCATATTGAATAATGCGTATTTATAAAGAAATTATAATAATATTTTACAACAATAAATTATAATAATAAATATAAATAAACAATAAGGAATAAATTATTATTAATAAAATTTATGTTTTGAATCATTAACAACAGTGGTATGTAAATTTACATTTATGTAAAAATCCATGCCAGTATGATACTTATAATCGATTAAAATCATTCTTTTCCATTCAATCCTCTCTGAATAAATATATGTACGGTGGAAATAAATTCTGTGACGACACGTTACGTAAGAAAATTGAGTTGAGCGTCAATGCGTAAAAGTTTCGACGATGGTTTACGCGTATAATATTTATCGAATTCATTCCCTTCGTGCGACGGCGAGAAGATTTAGAGACCGCCGCGTATATTTATCTCTTTATCGCGTCGCAATTAATTACACGCGTAGGATTTACGAACGGACAAATCCGCGGAACGCCTTCTCTACCTCGCGTAATTACGACGATGATCGAATGACGTGTATATTATTACATTTAATGTTCAACATGTCACAATGCATTCGTTCATTTTTCATTAAATCACTATTTTTATTTTTTTAGTCTCACAAGATAATAATAGCATTGTATGTACTATTTGATGATTATTATTATTATTATTATTTTTTTTTAACGATTATTAATTTTCAAGCATTAAAGGACTTATTAACAAGATAAAAGTTGTAGAGTTTTACGAGAGACAGAGAGACAGATGATTTAAAGGAAATTAATCGCAAAATTCAGACCAAAAAGAATGTGTTTTTTTTTTTTTTTTTTCTACGTTCCAGGTATATCCACAGCAAAGAGAAACCGTTCAAGTGCACCGAATGCGGCAAAGGATTCTGTCAGAGCAGGACGCTGGCTGTCCACAAGATTTTGCACATGGAGGAATCGCCGCACAAATGCCCCGTCTGTGCCAGGAGCTTCAATCAGAGGAGCAACCTCAAGACTCATCTTCTCACGCACACGGACATTAAGCCGTATCATTGCGCCTCCTGCGGCAAGGTCTTTCGCAGGAATTGCGATCTGAGGAGGCATTCGTTGACCCACAATCTCGGAGCGCCATCGTCACCGCCGTCGGACATACCCGTTTCCGGTTCAAGCACCATCGTCCTTCAGGAAACATCTTAGTGTCGACTTGTTTTTTTTTTTATTTTTTTTCCTTTCGACGGATCTCCTCTGTTTGAATAATTGGCGAGTTTCGCACCTGTATCTACCTACCCTTGTACTTATCTATCATCGTTAATGTTTAGAGAATAATCATTGTTATATATGTACATCACGAAAAGTGATATATCGTATATGGAGATTCGTGCACGTTTAGATCTATAATTGTTCTATGTTATGCGATAGTCTTTGATAACAGCGTATAGCCGAGAGAGGAATGTCTCTTTTTCTTAAACTGTGTACCTACCCCGTACGTGTCCGTTGTGTTCTGTCTCTGTACGTGTGTGTAAAATAAACATTTTTATTATTATTTTTTAACTCAGAGTCTCGTCTACACCCTCATTTATTCTCTTCGCGAAACCGATTGATGGGCGAATCGAATCGGGCCCAATTTCGAGTACTCGGTTTCCATAAATGAAATTTTATATATTCGACATTACCCCTATACACATTTTACTCTGATTTAAAAAAAATAAAATAAAATAAAAAATTGATTTTAACGAAGGATGTTGCCAGACGCGACAGCATCGATTGCATTTATTTTCATCGAAATACGAGCGAGCTGGGCACGCGCCCAATTTAATACGCGTGAATAAAAGATTGGTCTCTGCCTATATGTATAAAACCGCGAAATGTATTTTTAGTTACTAAATCCTTTCGTATGTGTGTCTCTCCTAGATGTATAAATCAGGTGTTATATATAGTATTCCCACATAGGCTTAGTCGAACGAGAGTATGTTTCGGCCCGACCGAATTCCGATCCCTCCGGTATTAAGATCCAGGAGGATCTTTTCGCTTCCTCCTTTTTTATCTGTTCCGCATATCCAGGCTAGGATATAAGCCGATGACGGGCCGGAGAAGAAGAAGAGGAGAGACAAAAGAGCACAACCGGAGAAGTTAAAGAGGAGGAGAAAAAGGAGGTGGAGGAGGACGTGGAGGACGAAACGCGACGTGTATTGTGTTACAAAGAACGGGGCCGCCAGGTGCGCGCGGGACATGACACCGCGATACGTCTAGAGTTACGTTTCTCTTCTCGAAGGTGCCGAGAGAGAGAGAAAGACAGAAGACATGGGGCCCCTCAACGACGCTATTTCGGGGATCTATCCCAGTTCTCTCCTCCGGCGTGTCGATAAGGAGAATCTCGCACCGCGAACGGTCGACCGTCTCGAAAGAAGGCACCCTACGCGACGAACGTCTGTATGTTAACGTGTGTATGCGCACGTAAACTCCCGAAGACTCCCGGGTTCGAGCTTTCATAAATTCTTACCGGCGGACGTTTTACCGCGAATTACGGCCCGTCGTTTTACCGCAAAACCCGCGTTGGCCAAATCGTGTTTACGCCGTCGCCGTCGGGATATATATATATATATAGGAGTTGCGAGAAGAACGGGAGAGGACGCCGACTGTCGGGGATGATGTCCTGGATGATGCCGGAATGACCTCTTCCGATAGGGACTCTTTGTGCGTTGCGTACGTTCGTAAAGTAGCGTCTCGGCAGCGATCGTCACGTTCGAGGACGCTGCAGAACCTTAAAGCGTCTCTCTTAAGCCAGGCACGTGTCCGAGAGCTCGATTTTGTTCATAAACATAGGCGAAGATTGCCAAATATTATGGCGAGAACGAGTTCTAACTTGAAGTAGAGAGAGGAGAGGCTCGAATAATATTTTTTCTACGATCCACAAGTATCTCAAGGAAAAAAAATGGGCTGTATGACACTGTTCGTGTACACTGTAAAAAAAAAAATTCAGACAAAAATGTGTTTGAAGTTTTAGAAATTTTTTTAACGCGACAACATAACGTCTCGTTAAAATATTACATTTTTATCTACATTCTAATTTCTCTGCATGATTTCAGATGAGATCCAATATCACATCGATCTTATCAAACGATAAGATCGAGGCGGCATCATTGATTGCCTAATTTTATTACACGCGTCCATAAGCGGAGATTATTTTGAAACTATTTGCACAATAATTTCCGCACAACTCACGTATTATCCTATTCTCTTTCATTATCTCGAGAAACTTGACGCCTCCGGGAAGATTATATAATTTAACGTTTATATAATTATATAGAGCGTAAATGCGTAGGCGGGAGGGGAGAACACATCCCTAATCAAGACGATCGCACTATAATGAATATCGAAGCCATCTCGTTGCACTTTTCCGATCGGTTAAATCTAATAAACACGTATGAAATATAATATTATGTATAATAAATAATGTATACAATATAATTATATATAATTTGGATAAGTAAAAAAATACCAAAGGAAAAAAAAGAAGCGACATCGAAAAAACGGACGCGGCGCGTTTGGCGACGATATCGAAGCAAGGGTACTTCTCGAGCATGGAATCGTATAGGTGAGGAAGGGGCGGGAGGAAGAGGGAAGCTAAGGGGACATAGAAGGACCACACGCACGCGCCGCCCACAGATACGTTATCACTTGGCTACAACCCGACGTGATCTGCATGCGCGTGTCCCCTCTTCGTCACGGAGCGGAAAAAAAGAAAAGAAAGGGCCTTGAAGGAGAGAGAGAGAGAGGAGAGAAAGAGACGGGGCAAAGGAGCATATTCTCTCCCATGTTCCCACTTATGCTCCCTTCATCCCTCCGATCTATCTGCGCTGATTTAAGGAGTCGACGAGGCGTCGATAACGCGACGATCGCGCCGCTTTCTATCTTTTTCTTTCCTTTTCTTTTCCTCGCATGTTGCGCCTCGCGGATAAATTCGATCTAGAGATGAGACTTTTCACGATGGCACACGTCGCGCGGACGATTTGAATATATCGTGATACACCCGTGTCATCTTGATACGACGAGAATGATCGCATTGTCTTAAATTTTTTGCATATTTGTGTTTGAAAATTATATACTTAAAAGTCATTAAAAATTTTTTCTTATTGTTAGAAATGAAGAAATTGGTAAAGATAAAAAATTATTTCATATATTTAATATTTATCAAAAAAAAATTTCATACATCATTTTATATATTCGTATTAATACATATTATTTTTATTAATAAATTGTTATTAATAAAAATAATATATTTAATATACTCTTGTAAAATTCTTAATATTTAATTGAGAAATATATTTCTTTCCCACTTAGATAAAGATTAATATATCATCAGTTTGTTATATCACAGAGAGAGAGAGAGAGAGAGAGAGAGAGAGAATAAGCAATATCCTTGGATTTTAATCCTTTAGTGCCATCAGACAATTTTAAGCAAGAAAATAAAGAGAGAATTTTAGATATTAACGCGATATCGCAAGAGAATATCTTTCGCGACGAACACAGCGATTGCTCGATGGTTTTTCCGAAAAACGATCCAGCAATAAAACGATTACATTACGGCCGCGTAGTGCTAGTTATATCGATTTCATCCGCAAATTATTATAAAAAGAGATCCTCAGTCGCGGATCATTAATCCGCGGGGCTTCGAGTTGCACAATGCGAGATACCCTTCTCCATCGCGCATGCTTCTCCCGCGAATAATTTCGATACTTTCGCAGCCTCCTGAAATGACGCAGCCTAACTCGTTGCGTAACTCAATCCCCGGCATCTTTACTACTTATGCAAATTGAAATCGAGTGATTCCGCGTAAACCGTAAATTTATTTCGGGGAAGAAGGGAGAAGGAGACAAATATTGTTGTTGGCCCACGCAAATTTTTGTGTTAATTTAACGTGGTATGGATATGTCAAATGGTAATACTATGTTAATATTTCAACATATATATGAATGCAAAATTTATTAGTAATTTGAAATAAATTTTGTGTAAAATCAACATATTTTTAATGGTAAAATTAACTTAGAAAAAAGATTATTGACAGTCTGTAGTCACTCTGACTTCTTTTTTTTCCGTAATTTGTTTAGAAAATATAAATTTTTTCCAACTCTGTACACGTATATCGGTATAGAAGAGAGGATCCCCTCCCCCCGCCTCCTCCCTCCTAGTATGCATGCATTTTATTATTATTTTTTTTTTAACGCACCGAGGTATAACATCTCCATACGCGGGAGAGAGCCGAGTTGTATATAGGTACTTACCGATATACGATCGGCGGATAATCGTCGTCGCGCGGGCAAAAAGCGGCCGTAGGGCGCGTTCCGTTTAACGACCGCGACGCTCACGGTGTCATTTCATCCTCGTTGTTCACCGAAAGTTAAACAAAGACATATGATGCTCGCGAGCATTGCGGTCGTTAAGTGGAACGCGCCCGTAGGATACTCCAGGCGTGCGTATCTCCCTTTTAACGGAATCGCGCGGAGAGGTATTTATAACAGGCGCGACGATGACACGCAGCCTCGATTTTAATTTTAGATGAATAAATATCTGCCTCGATAATCTAACGCGACGCATTTACGAATCGTTGAATTGATTCATTAGTTAATTTTGTACGGATTGATAATACGGTTCGAAACGAAAAAATAATTCTTTTTCTCGAACACGAGAAAAGAGAGTATACAATTTGTCCCTGTAATTTTTGTTTAAATACGATTCCAATAAAGTTCCATATCATATAGGGATATGAACATATAAGGATCGCGTCTTTCAAAAACTTATCTCAATATGGCATTTTGATGAAAAAACTGAATGATAAATAAAGCGACTCGCGTAAAGACTATTCGAGTCTCGTCATGACAATAAGAAGTGGTCGCGTACCGTAAAACGTAAACAATAACACATTGTCGCAAAATTCGGCGCTCGTCTTTTACGACGTATAGCGTGCTATTGTTTACGCGCGTGGTCGTCTCATTGTCATTCGCGCGGTGGAACTCTAACGAGGAGGTAGCGTTGCGAGCCGTTCTATTCGCATCGTTCTTTACGATTATTAACGATTATCAACTCTTGTGCGTAAAATTGCCAATATCACATCTTCGAAAAAATTTCTCGATCGTTAACGAAACGTTGCGTATATATAATTGATTCCTATCCGAGTCGAGCGATGCGTTATTTATTTTATTTATAATATTGTTTAATATTATTATATATTATTTAATATTTATAAAATAAAATTTCTTATATAATTTTTACATAATTAATGACTTTATATAGTCATGTTTTTAACTACGTAATTTAATTACCTATCAACATTACGAACATTCGAGGGCGTTTGTATGTCGATAATGTTTTAAAATAGTTTTTCGAGTACCAAGCGAATAGCCTCACGCACAATCATAGTTTTTACCCTTACATTAATCTTCTCGTCGAATCATAAGAGTTCGATTAACATCGGGAGTGTCTCTGGTATAAAGCATCGCGCGATTGTAATTAACCGTATTTTCGCGAATGTAAGTGCCATGAAGGAACCAGACGGTGAACAAGAGAGGAAGAGGTAACTGGAAGGCATGATTGAGAAGCATCGAGAGCTAAGTAATTTATAATAATTTATTTATAATATATTGCGTGTTATTTGTAAAATTAATTGTTTATTTATATCTCATCGATAATGATTTATTTTATATCATTCCGTAATACAAAATTCAGATTAACTGAGGACGTGATAACAATCTTGAAAAATTTATAGAAAATTCAAACTCGCAAACATATATTAATATTTTACAAGCCTATAAAAAATAAGGACGATCATTGCTCTTTTTGTTGTTTTATTAATTTAAAATATGAAAAATTTGAACCGTTATGTTTTTTAACAAAAAAATACAAATTTTTCAACAATGTGTGACACGTTGACCGGCGAAAAAGCGCGGTTCGTTCGCACACACGAATGATCGGCGGAGCTCGCTGACGCGCGATGAGCGGCGTGCGCGTCAGCGAGCTCCGTCTGTGTGTGCGTGTGTACGTGCCCGCGTGCGTGCATGCGTGCGCGCTACGAAATACGAACGGGCGGACAGGATGACGGACGGCAGGAGGCCTCGGGCAACCGAGAGTGGTGACTCGCGCGACACAAGCTCACAGGCTCACACTCGCCCACGCATTTTCAGGCTCGAGAGCACGAACGATCCTCTCTCTCATCGGCCGACCGGGCTTCCCTCCTCTCGCCTTCTCCCCCGTTCCCTCCTTCCTTCCCTGATCCACCAGCCGTTGTACCTTGCACGACGGACCCGCATGCCCGGATAGAGATACGGACGCTTTTCTTCCTACGTATTAATCCCCGGCGCGCGTTTAATCCTTCTGTGTGCGTATATACTTTTGGCTATTTAGAGGGGTCAGCGGACGTTCCGGAAATATCGCGCACTTTCTGTCACATCGAATAATGGAGGTAGAAACGAAAAGAGAGAAAATCGAGTTAAACTGTGTTAAGCTGTCCAAAGTCAATATCCAAGTTCCATCCGATTGAAGTTTGTATTGTCCTTTTCTTTTAAGATGCACGAATAAAAAAAAAATACCTTTTTTTCATTGAAGATAAATTGGACGAAATGCAAAATAAGTATAAATAGTAATATTTGTTCTTTGTTTAAATTCATATAAAAAAGCGCAGATTTTGCTTTAAGAAAATGGAAAAATAATATAATATAGTTATATTGATTAATACACAATAAAATATAATTATTATATAGATTATTATAATAATATTAATATATTCTCTTTCTCCCCTCCGTTTATCGTGATCGAACGATCGCAGAACGATTTGCGAAGACTGACTATTTATGAAAGTTGGTCCCTTCCAGAGTTTCTCGTCCTCGATCACAGGCTATTTCGTCCATTGCTCGAAACTTTATTCTTGCGGCTGGCCGCAAGGATGGCACGCGCAACCGTCGTCAAGACACATCGTCTAGATGCATTCAGAAATTACGTTCAAAGCATGGCGGATCATGGTTGCTCGTATATGCGATCTCTCGCAATACGTTATAACCTGCGGTCGCCCTCGACTTCTCTCGGCCTTTGTTTGTCGCATTTTGCCAAGTTTCGCGCAGACCGTGACGAAACGGAGCCGAGAGTTTCAGATTTAAAAGTGTGCTTTTGAAATAAATTACAAACATGTGATAAAATATGTTAAAGGGGATGTGTAAAACCAATATTCAGTCTTTAATACTTTATCGGCATATCAAAACGATCGCGTGAAAAGGATTTTAGAAGATTAGATTGAGAGAGAGAGAGAGAGAGAGAGAGAGAGAGAGAATTCGTTAAAATTTTTATACTCTTTTAATAGATTCTCGTTTCAATTTCAGGCGAGCCTTAGCTTGCTATGCTACTCTTGAAAGAATCACATATCAATGTCTATCTTTTTTGTGCAGAACAGAAAAAAAATTTTATTAATATTAATAATAATAATTATTATTATAATATTTTAATAATCGTAATAATTTATTTTATTCCCCAATAATTTTTTAAAACAAATTATAAGTTTCTTTGGCGTATTGTAACCAACAAAATTATAATTTATATTATAGAAAAAATACCATATATTTGTATACATGTAAATACTTTTGTAAATTAGAAAACGACAAATTATGATAACGTTTCTTTTTTAATTTTAAAAGATTGATTTACTTCAAATACTCCTCTTATTAATTTATTAAAAGCGGTATAGAGAATTAAAGATATAAATTAAATCTTTCCAACTTTTAAGCGCATCATTAAACATTTTGGCGACGAAAAGCGCACGCTCTCTTAATCTACAGATATTAATTTCCCGCGAGTTATTCTCTCCTTCTCTCGACTTCATCCCGTGCACCATTAAGCTAGAACACGGCGTTTGACTGGCCTTTGAGTGAAACATTGTTAAACATAGACAGAGCGGGTTTAAGAGCACGTTCGTGGTGGTCGAAGATGGTTTCCACGTCCGCGTGAATCCCTCGCGGCGCTTAAATCTCGAGAGTTTATGCGATCCTGCCGGTTCCCTCGATCGTTTTACGCGCGCGTCTACGTACCCTGTACGGCGATCTATCTACCTGTATCCGAGTACTACTCCTTGGAACGCGTATCTTTCGCCTCCCGAGAAAACTTGAAGATAACGTAATTTTACGTGTGAATGGTTCGGGACGTGTGTGTGTGTGTGTGTGTGTGTGCGCGTGAAGAGATGAGAGGCGTCAGGTACCTGGGCACCCAATAGCGCGTTCAGATAACACCGGCCAATAATTTACAGGTCTGATTCATCTCCGGGCTCTATCCCGCGTCCGGCAGTGTATGCCTTTATTAATTAAAGCACGCATCGCCCACGCTTCCCCCCCCGCCCCCTCCCTCCAAAAAAAAAAAAAAAAACTGTCTCCTGACCGCTTAAGAATAGCTTCGATATTGAGAATTGACTCGCATTCCTACAACCGTGCACCTATTTGACGATTGAGAGTCTTTATGTATATCATAATTTTGCCATTTTACATTCTTATTTTTTATCGCGTTATCGGCGATCGGCGCTACACAATAGAAAAATTGGTTTCCTTGTTAAAAAAACATGGCGGTTAAAATTTTGATGTTAAATATTTAACACATTTATGTTTCAATTTAATTATAATATTGCTGTTGTGGTAATTGAGCTCAAATGTTAAATTATTAAAACAACTGAATGACAAGTGTAAAAATAACACAATGCGCACATATTTTTTACTTTACACAATATAGATATTGTGTGTTCCGTATTATTAGTGACAGAGTTTGTCCATTAAAATTTATAGAAAAAATGTTGATTTTATTCCATAATAGGAGTAAGAGTGACTATAGGCCGACAATAGCTTTATTTCTAAGTTATTTGTAACATTAAGAGTATATTGTGATATTACACAAAATTTATTATAAAAAAAAAATGATTATAAAATTTTCGGTCATTTTGCGTTGAAATATTAACACAGTATTAATGTTAAGTAGTGATTAATGTCATCATTTAACATATATACATATTATATTAAATTAACACAAAAATTCGTGTGGACTGTTTGGGACATGGCGATATATATTAAATTTCAGCCAAATTTTCCAACTCTGTAATATCCTATTATAAACAATGAATAATAAAGATAGCAGAAAGAGGATAAATATGGATGCACGAAGGAAGAAGTCATCCGCGAAAGAAGGAGACGCCGCACGAGCCAATGCCGCATTTTGCTTCTTCCTCATCCTTTTTCTTCCCCTTTCCCCTATCGCAGCTGCGCATTCAGGGGAGGATTAACGAAATTAATAAACGTAAACCTTTTAACCTAACGCCCGCGAGGCGCCGATAAATTCTTATTTATATTATAATCGACCGGCGCGGCGCGCGCGGGAGAGGCCGACTCTGCGGGCTTTCGGGAAGAGAGAGACCGCGAGCCCCACCATTATGGATGTTTCATCGCATCGTCACTTCGTAAACCTGTTGAATAAATTCCGCGCTGACGCCCCCCTTCCCCGAGTCCCGAGAGGGACGGTAGTAAGCGAGGCGAGTTTACTCGTTAGATGTCAGATCGACGACTTAGTCGAAGCCGCCTGCGATGCCGCCGAACGAGAGAGAGAGAGAGAGAGAGAGAGAGAGAGAGAGAGAGAGATATGTCCAGGATACACTCTTCTGGAGTACATAAATATGCCTTTCGATTACGGATTCGATCTCTTTCAAAGAGCATATACGTAGCCGCGTTTTCTCCGCGGTATACGCTCGGTAGAGCAGAAAGCTTAACCTGAATCAATAGATATTTCACTGAGTTTTTCCGTTTTAATGAGAACGCAGTAATAATATTATACATTGATAAATATTATACACATTTGCAAGATTTTTTAAAGCTTTTTCTATTTATTTTGAATTTTTGGGAAAAGCCTCGAAAGATCTTTGGAGGAGGAATTTTTAGCAGATTCTTAGAATTTTATTTAAAAAATTTAAAAACGCTTTTATATAGATTAGCTTATTATTTGTTTAAATACATCAATTATATTTAAATTTTCATGCAAGAAAGCGAGAATTTTTAATTTCGAAATTTTTTAAGTTTAAAACAATCGCTCCCTCTGTCTTTCGTTTGCTAGCCGGATTAATCGAGGCTGAAAGTGTGAAAAGATACATATAGAAAACATGAAGGTGACATAGTAGGCTCGTAGGGCTGTATCGTTTCTCGAGAATACCAGTGTCTAGAATGGCACTCGGATCGACTTAAGAACCTCTCGTGAAACTTGATCCGTCTCTTCTTCCTTTATTCCTTACGTCCGAGATACTTGTCCCTTTTACAGATTCCCAAACGTGTGTCACCGTTCAAATTCACGGAAGAATTTCAAGGAAGATAGGTTTATCGAGACTGAGAGAAGCGCGTTAACGATCGGCGTGTATAAGGAATATATACCACTATTAATTATCTTGTTTTAATGTAATCTTTGCTCTTACCGATTAATGTAGTATCCGTTTCATCAACTATGTGTTTATGAAATAAGAAACACCATGTCTACCTATAATATCTATATTACAAATTTAAATATTTTTAAATATATATCTTTTTATTGTATCGCAATTATATTAGTTTCAACGTGTTTTAAAAATTCGTTCCTTTGAATCGCCATTCTCTTTGAAAATGGCGAGATTTATTATATTTGTACACAATTGAAAAATTCGTGTTAAATTTAACATCGTATATCGCATGTTTCAAATGGTCGAAAACAAAAATTTTTATGTTAATTGTTATGTTAACATAATATGGATATGTTAAATGATGACACTATAATACAATATTATATGAATTAATATTTTCATTAATACAAAACGAATGCAAATTCCATAGCAATTTGTAATAAATTTGGTGTAAAATCAATATATTTTTAACGAGCAATTAACTTAGAAAAAAAATTATTGACAGGAAACAAATTTTTCAACAGTACATCTATACCATATATGTAAATTATGCGCGCGAATTATATCGATGAACTATGTATCGCTGGACATATAATGAGTTATATATCGCGATGCATTTACGAAAACGTTAATCAACGCGATACACTTTGGCCGGGGAACCGCAATAAGGGCTTTCGAAACAAGGCGCCGAAGAAAAACGTCGGGCTCTCAATGCTCGGGCGGAAGAATGGCAGAGAGATACCGACATCTACATATCTACGTACAGATCCAAGCCCAGACTCGGCCCTTTGAAAGCACCCGTACCGAGCCGACTGGATGACAGGGAAGAAATCGAAATATGCGATGACTGCGCAGATGAAATATCCGTGTCTCTTAATGGCGGACTCGGTCTCTCGAGCGGAGTAAAAGGGGCGCGAGCCTCCCTCGCATCAGGCTGCGAACAGGCCTAGTTGATATACGTGTGTCTATTAATCTTGACTGAATTTAAGTATAAAATATTTAAATATCATTCATTGTCGATCGATAACGGAGCAAGGAATGTTATTATATCAAATTTAATATCAATTTATTATTATTATCTTCGATTTTGCATCGCAAGTTTTCATTATTATTATTAATTTTAAAAAATCTTGCTTGTTGTTAATTTTATCTTGCTAATTACGTTATTGAAAAATAATATGGCATAAAATAATTTTTATAAAAAATTCTACCCCGCCCTCTTTCAATACCTTCTAATTTATTCGTTAATGAGTACATGACAAATTTTATATACTTCTTTGTCGGAGCAACGAAAATTCCGCTTATATATCGCTGTTACACCGAGCTCTGCAGTTTCTGGTGCCAACTGCGGCAAAGACACCGCGACGCGGAGATGAGGGATAGACCAGAGAGGGAGAGAGAGAGAGAGAGAGAGGGGGGGAGGGGAGAGGATAGAATCCCGCAGGAATCCCGCGGAGTCGAGCGCCGTGCTGTATATACGGGGGTGTGCCGCGTGCCAGACCCGAGGCCCTCTCCGTACAGACTTCACAGGGGGCCTCCGGATGGGGGCCCCCTTCGTCTGTAAGATAAGGCCTCCCGGTGCGAGACGACGACGCGCGACCGACATCCATGTCACATTATTACCATATAGGTACCAGTCGCGTCGTCACAACACCGCATGGCAAACCACTGTTCGTTGGAGAGAAACGAAACGAAATTGGTCGCGGTGAGAAACAGAGATAAAGAGAGAGAAAGAGAAACAGAATAAGAGAGAGAGAGGGGAGAGAGAGGAGAAGAAATCATTCTCTCTATTTTAGTTACGAACCGGTTCGATACGTTTCTTCCTCCGTTCGTCAGCGATGTGTCGTGTACACCCGGTGGACAATTGTAAAAAAATCGTATGTCAACGTCTTCCTCTTACGATGGACAATTGCGATATATATATATATATATATATATATATATATATATATATATATATATATGTATACATTATTCGTTTGCGGCTATTTTTGGAAATATCTAGAGGTGTTGAATATTAAAATATCAATAATTATATTGTAACAAAAATTTAATATTATAATATAATTTAAAATATTATTATTAATAAAAATATTGCAATAAAAAGTTTGACAAAGTCGAGTTACTGAAATTGAAAAATCAGTAAGATGTTATGTTAAACTCTTCTACCGTCTCTCTTTCTCTTTTTTATCAATCTTGATAGCGCTCTTGCTCTACTGAAATTTTTTATCAACAGTCATTCTTCGATTTTGAATCGACACTTTTTTATATATGGAAAATTTTAATTTACCTGGGAGTCAAATTAAATGAAATCCGCGTTGGCTTCTGTCCGATGCAGGAATGTAGATGCGACGCGAGATATCTCTCCCGATCATGTCCCCTTTGCTTTTTCCTCTTTCGTATCGGTAGAAATACCAATAGCTACCGTGGACGTTAATTGCGTCGGGCCGGGGGGGGGGGGAGAGAAATTTATTCCCCTTTATTTTATCTCTTTTTACCTCGACGTTTCGAGTTAAAGACGATTCTTAGACGAATATCGCGGTGAGCTCGACCCGAGCCGAGCTCGGGAATCATAAAATTGGGTAAATCATTGGCCGGTCCGCTGCCGGTGCTAACCGCGAGCTGAATTTCTACTCCGCCGTGGAGGTGAAGGTGTGGTACCCCGGCTCGTGCTCTATCTCGTCTCCTTCTTCCTTCTCCCCTCCGTTGTATTTCCCCCCCCCCCTGGCTCGCTCTGTCTTTCCCGCCGTTCCCGGGTGTTAGGTACGTATAAACAAGAACAGGTATAGAACCCGCAGGTAAAACCCCATGGTGGTCGATGGCCGAGTCGCCAGATAAACTTTACTGCATATAGGTAACATACGTACAGGTAGGTACGCGATCCTTCTCGGACACGCATTGTAAACGGCACGACATCCGCACTTTAAGAAACGAATCCCCGCTCTATCGCTTCGGAGGAATTGCTTAAGCGAATCCCTGAAAATCCGCACCGGCGATATTCGATTTCGCGAAGACCGAGAGATCATCTCCGCGATATTCGCGATGATCTCGCGCGAGGGAAGCGCGTATTGCGCGGAATATTTAATTCTTGTTTGATAATTTCTTTTTCTCGCGTATGTGTTTTTCTAACTAATTTCGTCTCGCTTTACTTGATAAGAATAAACTTTGAAAAATTAGGCGTTTCTATATATGTATATATGTACTTATCGCGTCGTTTCAGATCGTCGAATAACGACTCGGTTAATCAGAAATATTTTCCTCGACAGCGCGAGAGAGAATGACATATATAATGTCTGTTTAAGTGCAATTATGTAGAGGGAACATTGCATCTTCCTTTATAGCAGCCTTAAATGATTATTGCTACAGAATTTTACACGACAGTTGGCAGGTGTTAATGCGATAGGATTCTTTGGAAGCCGTAAAGAAGTGAAGAAAATAAAACAACTTGAGATTCACGATTCGCGACGTAGATTGCAGATACTCGGATCCGTATCTGTTAAAGATGCGTCTCGATTTCCTTCCAATTTATAACTGATATAATTGACATATATTTTATTCATATTTCCGAATTATATCAATCGCTGTAATTAGACGCACGATTTCTCGAACGAAACGTTACGAGCGGCGGAAACGTCGCGCGATGCATAAAAAAAAAGAACCGTGGACAGAGAGCTAGAGAGGAGAGTAGCGAGATGAGAAAGACGGCGGGGAGGAGAGAAACGAGATGCAGGTGCTGGTCGATTCGTGTCGTATAGGTACGCATGCATCGGCCTCGGCGAAGACGAATCCATTAGCCGTGAACGCGGATTGAGCAATAAACCAACTGGGAGGTAAGTCGACTCGGGCCCGTCGTCTCGCCTCCTCTCCCGAGAGAGAGAGAGAGAGCAAAAGAAAGATCCTTCCTCTTTTCCTCTCCTATCCGCCGCCGTGTGGTTTCGGTTCGCCTCTTATTCCTGTTGGGCCCGCATTCCCATACAAGATGTCGCGCCGATAAAAGTTCTCGAAGGCTTGTGATCTTTCTCTCTCTCTCTCTCTCTCTCTCCGCGGCCCACCCCGAGTAATTCATTTAAACATTCCCGGAGGTGGTCGCACGACAAATTACTCTCACGAAACCTTGGCACGACAGCCAAAAGTTCCGTCGGGACCGTCGTAGGCCTATCTCCATTGAGAGATCTTCCTCTCCCTTTTCCCTCCCCTTTTTCTTCTGCTTGGTCTCTTATCCTCTCACGATCGTTTCGTCTTCCTTCTTTCATCGGCGTTAGGTCCCTGTCTCTTCCCCTCTGGTTCTCATTCCCCCTCAACGCGATATAAAACCTGGTGACACTTCTCACCCTTCTTAAGAGGCGTCTCTCCGGCACGAGCTGGTCATCCAACGAGGCTCCGCGGAGATGAGGTGGACGAGTATAAAGCATCCGTGGCGCGTCGCGGGGTATCTTATCTCTATATCGGTATCTCCGTCGGGGGTTGTTTCGATCGACGACAAAGTCATAACGTATTCTACGTTTACACGGACGTGCGTACTACAGTGGCGTTTGTTTAGCGCTGATATTACGACTCACGTTGCCGCTAAGGAGGCTCATAATCATAACTCGTATCGGTATTTAAAGATACGAGATTATCGAAGAATTGCGAGAGAAACTGAAGCTACTTTCTACTGAGAGGACAAAAATCTTGCTCTTGAAGTTTTAAAAATAAAAGCGAATCTTATTTTTCCAATTCGGATCGCATTTTCTCGTATTAAGAAGGGGGAAAAAAACAAAGCAATAAAAATCATTAAATTTTTTTTCTCAATAAATGGAAGAAACAATCCTGGTTGTTAATATAATAATTTTACTATTTTGCCAAAAATTCTAAACATTGAATGTATTATCTGACAAAAAAAATCAAACATGTGTGTAAAATAATATCTTTATGTAACTTTAACCATCGAGTACGACGGTTTACCGAATTAACGAAAATGACTTCCGGTCAATCGTGCAAGAAATAGTCTGCGATTCGCATATCTCGAAGCGAGATCTTTCACCATCGTCCTTCTTGGGGAACGGCTTGACCATCATCTCGAGGATCCATCCGTTCAGGGATAGTGTGTTGCTGTGTCTTTCCGTGGGACACGGGTTTCCGGAAGCGCGTGAAGATCCGAGATTGGCAGGGGCGTCGAGAGCTTGTCTTTTTTACCCTAAACTCGCTTAGACGCGACAACCCCTCGTAAATAAAATGTCGAGATGCATATATCCCGGACCGCAGGGTGGCTAATATATCTCACGACTCAGTTAATTGACCCGACGAGCCTCGCGCACGGCTCTATTCGTGTATCCAATTCGTCTTGACACCGCCTTTCGGAGATTCCGTGGCGTGTACAGGTCTTCTACAGGTAAGAAGAATGCGCGCGCTTTGTTTCGTATCGCCTCGGAAATCGTCCGGCCATTTCCGGATAATGAAGACCTCCGGATAATGAGAGGATGCTCGTGAATAATTCCCGAGTTTGAGGAGCGCGTTTTTGACATGTAACGACGTATAAATGATCGACGTTGATTTTGAAAGCAATGTTTGATTAGTTGACATTGTTTTCCCCCTTATAATTCATATTTTCGATGAATAAATTTTAGATTAAATTTTTTTTTAAAAACGTAAAGAATTATTTTTGGTATTGAATATATTAATACATTTATATATTAGATGAATACGCGACACATATAAAATTATAAATAGAATTCTTGAATTCTAGATTGTTTATTGAATTAATATATTAGTTTTATGTTCATCCTTTCAGGAGCAAGATATTCTATTTGAGATTTACAATAAATTAAATTAAAAGAGAATATACAATGTGCGCGGGATGTTTAATGATACATTTTAATGGCGATTTTATTTTTAAAGAGTCGATAATAGAGAGATCGTCTCCTCCCCTCTCTCTCTCTCTCTTTCTCCTTTATATCCCGCTAGCGACTATACGTATTAAAAAGAAAGTAATATTTCTCATGACATGACGTAAAAATGCAAATGCATGAACGCAGTTGGCGGCGGAATCAATTACCGTCCGTTTGTTCGATGCACGGATAGTTTCGCCATTAATCATGCTCGCGCGCCGTGCACGATTCTTTTTTACATGGGTGAAATTGCACGTTTGTGTGATCCGAGCTGCCAAAAAGTGGGTCATCGAGCCCAGACGAGAATCACGCTTGTCTCTCGCCGCGAGAGCGAGAGCGAGAGCGCGAGCGCGTGGCCGTCATTACGATTACTCGCGCGTGTATCCCACGCGCGTAAGGATCGATACGTGGTTAATTACGCGAGCAGGACTTTACGATGTCGACTTGACTCGAGGTCGGAATCACGTCGAGCGATTCGCGTCGTTGCCGGCCATAAAACTCGTGAAGCATTTTTTACACTGTTGGAAAATTTTGCTTAAACGGATCGCACAAATTTTTCTGTTAATTTAACATAATATAGATATATTAAATAGTGATACACTAATATTATGTTAATATTGTATTTCATGATAAAAGAAAAATAGGATTCTCAACATATATAATTTAAAATTAAGATTACGGTATATCCTCGCTTATTAATATTTAACATGTTTCACAAGATTCTCT
Source organism: Polyergus mexicanus (assembly GCF_030449975.1). Lineage (NCBI taxonomy): Eukaryota > Metazoa > Arthropoda > Insecta > Hymenoptera > Formicidae > Polyergus > Polyergus mexicanus. Next base: position 3,734,661 of record NW_027223324.1, read on the forward strand.
TTCCTGATTTAAAAGAACATTATTAGAGATAGAAGATTACAAAATCAATGGTATAGACTTCGCGTCACGAGGCGTTTTAAATTCATCGCTGCACACACGTTGTATAATATAATTAATTCGGGGTCCTCACATCTCATAATATATCCTTTCGTTCCCGTTACTTCGATGCGAGAGAGTCTAGTCTGCGCGCGCGTTTTACGAACGGACATTAACCGTTGTAAAATCTCGGAGATTAAATTATACGACGCGTCGCACGCGCTCGTCAGATATCGGGATTGCTAAACTTTTTTTTTTTTTCACGCCACCATTCGTGCCGGTGGTGGAGAGGCATTCGCGTTACGGTCGTCGTCCGCGGGATCTCTCGAATACAAGAGGGATGAGGGGAGATCGCACAGGGGTCATTTGAGCGTAGAAAATTCTCTGATTACGCAACGACGACGTTGACTCCGTTCGGCTCGTATGACTGGAACGTCGTCTCCGAGGAAGGAAGATAGATGAAAATGGTGCGAGACAAGAAGACTGTATAAGAAGGTGGACGGGGGCGAGGAAGGCGGGGGTGGCGAGGGAGAGAGGAGGAAGAAGGTGGGACGGGAGGTCGCCCACGCACGCGTAGGATAATTGCACGCGTGATTCTCCCTTGGTGCGCGCGATTCTCTCCTCTTTCTTCCCTATCTTTTCTTCCTTCACCCTTAGCTCCCTCTGCCTTCACGCACGCACTCATGCGTGCCTGCGTGCGTGCGCATGTACACGCGAGTTAGCATCTGCATGCGAGAGAAGCCCGTTCGTAAGGAGAGAGTCCGGGCGGCCGCGCGCGGGACGAGAGGGACGAAGGGGAGCGGAGGGCGAGGAGGGAAAGGAGTGGAAGCGCTTGAGGAGGAGGTCAGAGGTCAGCCGCACTCTCGACGAGGCAGACGCGACGCCCACCGAGCGACACCCACGCGAAAATCCTTCTCCACGAAGAGCCCTCGTCTTCTTTTCGCCTCTTCTCTCTTCCTCCTCCACCTCCATCTCCACCTCCACCTCCTTTTTCTTCCTCTCTTCGTTTCTTTTCCCTAGGCCTTCCCTCTCCCCTTTTGCTTGCGCTTTCTTTTGCCTCTTCTGCTCTTCGCGTTCGTGGGATCCACGAAACGCGCCGATCTCCTCGCGAGGAGGTTTCATCTTTGAAGCGGACTGTACAGTTACACGCCGAATTCTTGGCATATGTTAACGGGGATGTAGAGAGTTTTGTCTGCATTTAACACAGAAAAAGATTGCTATTATAAAATAATTTTATTTAATGTCATATAAGATATATATATATATATAATCATATACAAAAATATTGTTGAAATTAAACAAAGTAAAATTACATGTGCAATTAAAAGCTGTTACGTGCGTTACAAGAAAAAATTTTTTGTAGTTATTAAGATGCACTCTAAGCTTCATTAATAATTCTAGCGAGAATTACAGTTGCAACGCGTGCATCGCGTAACGGAATGAATCAGCTGGAGGGAGACCGCGACGTACGGTCGCGCTTATTCGTGCCATAAATCGAGACGATACGCGCGAACGATGAGGGGGCGGATGGTGGAGGGGGTGCCGTTGTCCCCCCTGTTCGCGTTACGAGATGCTCGCGTAACCAGATGCGCGCGCGCATGGTGACGAGCCAGGAAACGGCGGCACTAAATCAACAGGCGAAATTTATCGCTAATATCTTTCCGGCGAGCAGTTAACTGTCGCGCGGTCGTTAGCGGTGACAAAAGATTCGTAATTTATCGAGTCCCGAGGGGGTTTTAACCGGTGGGCCCCGCGGGGTAAAGTCTTCCGGACGCTAAACTTTCGCGTTTATGACTCCCCCTCGGCTTCTCGAGGATCGAGTGAGGCGGACACCTCGCGACTCCTTTTTACGCGCAGCGTGAAACTCCGCTGCTCGCTACACGACGGCGAACGTCATCCTCGACACCGTCGGTCACTTCCTCCTCCGTCTTCCTGAATTCGATTATCCGCTCGTCCGCCGCCCGACAGAGACGGACCGGTCAATCGTGCCGCGCGATGACACCCGGCGTTTATAGCGCATATTGAGGAAATGTTATTAACGAGCCTCTCGCGATCAAGACATTTCTCTTCTCTCTGTGTACGAGGACGTGCAATTTCTCGTCGGTTTTACACGCGAAAGACGTTTCTTGTATAGAGAGAGAGAGACAGAGATTCTTTTCTCTCGTGGGAGGTCAGGTACGATAATCTATTACATCTTCAAATGAAGTTTCTAATATCTCTGAATAAATATTACGATTGTAAAAAGAATCAATGACAATCTTTTCCTTCATTTGTTTTTTACGCTTGTAATATTTACATTAATGTGAAATTAATATGTATATTATCCGTAATTGGTATTACACAGTTGGAAAGTTTGTAAAAATATTCCAGTTAAAATTTTTGTGCGATATATTTCACACATTCATGTGTTAATTTAACATTGCCGTTTAACATTGCCATTTAATTCATAAAAGACAAACATTACTCCGTAATGCGTTTCATAGGCTCGTTTCGCGATGAAGCCACGCGATGCGAATGCGAGGATAACTGTGTTCATGGGTATTTAGCGCCGGTTCAGGAAAAAAGAGGAGCTTGGTCCATCGCGAAGGAATAAACCAAGATGAACTGGGTAGTATTACGAGGGATTACACCGGTAAGTCTGGACTAACTGGCAGCCTGACGTCATAATCTTAAGAAATATTCGGCCGACTACTCCGACTGCTTCGTTCTTTTTCGCCCGGCCTTTCCTTCTCCCTTCCGCCCACGATTATAGATTGTGGATCGAAGCCGATACTACAGCTACGGCAGGAGAAAAGTGACGCGAGTAAGAATAAGAGAGAGAGAGAGAGAGAAAAGAGAATGAAGGAAAAGGCGGCGTGTGAAGATCGAACGAGCACGAGCGAGGAAGGAACAGTTAGACGGAGAGAAGGAATTTATTATACTCCTGAGAATTTGAGGATAAAGACTGACGGAGAAGAGAGAGATCTGGACACGATCTACGGTAAATGCTCCAGCAGATCCTCGAGGTGATCACCAAGATTTTCGAATCGATCAATTAAGCGGCGTGTGGGAACCGTCCGGTCCAGTCTCGTCCATCCGTCCGTCCGTCCGTCCGTCCGTCCGTCCGTCCATCCGATCAGAACCAAAAAATCAGATGTTGATCTCTCGCAAACCTGTAATCCTCCCGAAAGAAAGAGAGGCCCCGGCTTCGAGAGACGTGGATTCCTTCTTCTTCCCCGTCTCTTCTCCTCCCTTTCGGCATCACCAGATATGACGGAGAGGATAAATAAAGTTGAGCGGAAGTAAAAAGACGCGTGTAAATTTCTTTACGCAAAATCAACGAAATTCCACAAGTATTTTTTCACCCTAGTTGCTCTGGCATAATAATATTATTTTATATTATCTCGATTAATGCCAAAATATTAATCGAGAGAATATCTTGAATTTAAAACGCCATTTCAATCTTGTATTTTAGTCTTGTTGTTTATTTAAAAATAGTTATATAATATATTCAATTAATTTCTTTTAAAAATCGAATACCAACGATAAGTATCAAACTACATAAGCGTTCTCCAAGGGGATCGAAAAAAAATTATAAATATTTCGATTTTAAATATTGTATATAAAACTGACACGCACACATTGCATAAAAAAAAAAAAACATTAATATTTTTAAATATATTTATACATATTTTACACGTTCAAAATAATATACATAATAATATTCGGCAGCGGTATCACGTCATCGTATTCTGCCGAAATGAGTATAATAACGTGAGCGAGTACACGTGGCCTGCCGTCGTTGCTGCCGTTATCGTATCCGCACACGCGTGCCATCATTATCTCGGGGCGGCAAACGACCACATGAAACGTAACATTTTTTAGAGAAACCAGACGCGTCTACCCTTTCGCGGACAGGGATCAGGGCTTAATCTCGCGTGGTGCGAGACCGGGACCCTAAACGCGCGCGGAGTCCGCGGATACGATGATCTTAAATTCTCGCGAGAGACCCTACTCGATTACCTGCCCACGCGATTTCTCGAAGCTAACCCGAGCATCAGGACGAAACACGGGGTAGGAAATATCGGAAGAATACGAGATAACATGGACGCGAATGGAGAGTGGGAGAGAAGAGAAAAGAGAGAGGCGCGGTTAGAGAAAGGAAGAAATGTATGGAGGGATGATAAACGGAAAGGATTGGGAGAGGAGGTGGGAGAGAGAGAGAGAGAGAAAGAGAGAGTATATCCGTGACAAGAGACTAGATCTACGCCGGTGGGACCACACGTGCGACGACGACGACGACGACGACGACGAAAGCGGTTACGAGAGAGTATGTTTTCTGGATACCCGGGATAATTTTTGGTCATTCCGGAGGCTGCGGATATCTCGCTGTAACGAGGCGTAAGAAATATCCGAGGGATCGCTGCCGCTTTTCTTGCTTTTTTTCTTTCTCCTTCTCTCTTCTCGATGATCCTGAGATTACGAGAGGAGGAGGAGGAGGAGGAGGAGGAGGAGGAGGAAGAGGATTGTATGCTGAACGAGATGGATCAATGGACCGAAGGAGGAAAGAGCCGGAATGAGGTAAAGAGGGTGAGTGACGGCGGGCGAGGGAGAGGGAAGGCCGACAACGGTGGACCACCGGTGATGTCCTTGACGTTTTATCGTTATCCAGTTGATTGGGCTGAAAATTTGACGAACTGGTTCCGGCCGTTTTACCGCCACCTCCTCGCCTCCTTTTCTCTTCGTCTCTTCCCGCTTGTCCCGTCTCTTTCCTTCGTGTCGCGGTTCGAGATCGCGTACCGCGACAAGATACGCAATCGGACAGCTCACTCAATGCGATGACGATGAGATGACGCTGACGATAATAAAATATACAGAATATCTTTGAGAGGACGCACACGCGGCAGCGACGACAGAATGCTCGCGCGCGAACAACACGCGAGGATTAATATTCGTAACGCGATTTTGTTGGTATTTTAGTGACCGACGCGGCCGCGAATAACGATGAGGTAGCGTGACGCCGGTTTATGCCACACGGCCGTGGATCGTACGAACCTGTACAAAAGAGGCGTTTATGCGAAAACCAGATCTACCGATGGCGCGCGAGTGGAGAGAGGGACAGCCGTTGACTCGCCGCGTTAACAAAGAGCACACGTTTCTACATCGACAATGACGACGCCGGGAAGCGAAAACGCGCATATATAGGGTGTTCCGGAAATTTCCTGCATTTTTCTCTCAGATTAATTCGAAACATAAATTTGCCTTTTCAGAAAAAAATATCGAAAGATTAACCGTCTTTGAATTATAATAGATTGAGAATCTTGGAAAATTTGCTGTTAATATATGAGCTTTGAGGAGTAAAAATAGATTAAAAAAAAAAAAAAAAAAAAAAAATTAATGGATTGAGAGAAGATAATAAAATTATATACTTTTTGAGTTTTCGAAAAATTTCAATTTCTTTTACTTACGTAAAGAGATAGCGGCAAATCAAATGTTCCTTGGCGATAAATTAAGTTCTCATTGAAAATCAAATCCGCGCGTTGACGCGCGTTTTTCTCCTACAAAATTAATCGTAGAATCGACGGGCGATGTATCTCGCTCGCAACACATTGTAGAGGCACGAGGACGATAGGGCGACTCGCGCGCCAAGGGGACGAAGAGAAAGAGCGAAGAGACGAGAAGAAGGAGGATTGTCGCCGTTCGAGATCCACGCGAGAGCGCCATTCTGGACCCGGGTGGTCCCCCGTCAATCTGCCGCTCATACTGCTTTCGGCACAAATATCCTCCGAGGATGTACTGGGTCCTACCTCTCCTCGCCCCCACGTTTTTTACTTTCTTTCGACGCAGATGCACGTAACAGGGCCGTCCTTTCCCGGCTCGTTACTCTGCCGAGAGTAACGAGAAGAAGGACGAGCAAGGGGACGAAGAAGCGCATGAAAGCGACGGGGATTAATGCGTTCGCGAAGACATACACAATGCGTCATTCTTGATTAAAACATAATTAAGTTTTGGACGGAACGCGCGATTTTTTATCGATGATTTTTATCGAATAAGGATGTACGGTGTCCGTACGGGAAAACAAAAATCAGCGAGATGCAACGGGATACATACGCGGTGAGACTGTTTGGGAGAAGGAAGAAAGGCCAAGATCTCGTAAACTAGATTAGGATCTGAGGCAACGGCCACCCACTCCGAGTTTGCTCATTCTCGCTTCCTCTCTTTCTCTTTCGCCTCCCCTTATCCCAGCTCTATCTCTCTTCTCCACGTTCCCGGGGCTTTCTCGTGTCTGTCTGTCGGTCATGTTAAACCGCTCGTCTCTCTCCGCGTAGCGACAATTAACCGTAAAACGTCCAGAACCTTATTTATCTCCTTTCCTGTTGGTCACGCGCGAGTTCCGAGATAGACTCGGAATCGTTTCTCGGAATCGCTATTAAATCGTGATTAAAAAAATTTCATGTATCGAAGAATGTATCGAAGAACCCGCAAACTTGCGCAAACACTTTTCCTCGCTGATACGCGAGAAAAGAGAGAATAAAGAATATTTAAATATAAATTGTTTTTAATCGTTGTTGAGAATAATGACAAGCAGGAGTCTCGAAATTATTTATCGCAACAATAGAATAAATATGAACATAATGCTATTTATCGACCGGTGTTCTCGGCTCATGTGAACGAAAATTTATGAATCGTGTTACTCATTCATGGCCGTCCAGTCTCTTGACGTGGGTAGACCTGAAAGATTTCCGCGATTATTGAAGAGGCGAACTGCAGAAGTCCAGATAAGTGTGTAAGCGTTTTAAAAGCCTATTACAGCTATCTGTCTTAATCTACTGCCAACTACAGGCGGCTTCGCTTCAGGTAATACAATATTTTCCATAGTTTCCGCGGTTCCATGTTAACTTAAGGGAAAGGCGCAAGAGAGAGACAGAGAGAGAGAGAGAGAGAGAGAGAGAAGTGTCGGATCGGGCGCGAGATAAGATTTCCCGAAGATTGATCGTTCGCTCCGCGGCGTCGTGTTTCTTAATACAGCGTGTCCCAACACAAATTGTCTTAATCGAATCAGGGATGCGATCTACGTCAATCGTGCGAGAGAGTTTAAAGGTGAATCTCTTTCTCTCTCGAGGGATACAAAATGGCGAAGTACCATGCTAAATCGGGCACGCGTGTGTGCGATAGATGATGAAAGGAGAGAGGAGGGAGAGGAAAATTCGAGCGTCCACAAAGCAGGATGATAGAACTGCCTATTGAAAGGAGAAGGGTTGAAAGACTGCAGGAAATAAGGCAGATGCGCTTTTAGAATACGAGAGAGAGACAGGTAGCTATCTATAAATGATTACACACACTACGTATATATTGTATTTATTACGTACGGAGCCACCTTTGTTGCGCAAAGATATCGATATTTTCTTTTTATAATGTAAGAAAGAGACAGATATCTCGCAATGCATTTTCTTCTGAAGATTGCTTTTGAAGAAATAAGAATTTTTTTTTAAATAACGCGAAGATAATATCTTACCTTCTCGACGGGAATAAAAGCTCTCGGATCTATAATCATTTTACGATGCAATAAGGGCTAATTAAGAGTCGTTATTAGATATTGTATTTACTTGAATGTAATTAAGCAAAATATTTAAATGACAATCACGTGCATGACATAACTAGGTATACGTGGCGTTAAACGAATCTTTTTCAAACTTAATCATCTCTCGCTCGTTTATCCGTGTATCGATTACACAGGAACAAAAGAGAAGTGCGAGGTTAATGCGAGAACACGGAGGTGCGAAGAAGGGTCTCGATAAAAGGGACAAAAGGGACAAAAGGAACAGGGAGTGAGACCGAGAGGCACAATGCTGTGTCGGTCAACTGCGACGCTCGTATAAAGGAAACCGTGACGCCGGGCGAGAGAAAGAGACGAGAGACAAGGAGAGAAGGAGCGAAAAGAGGAGCCGAGGGGGGACTTAGTCACGAAGAAGAGGGAAAACGGAGATAGAGAGAGAGAGAGAGAGAGAGAGAGAGAGAGAGAGAGAGGGAGAAAGAAAGAGACGAATCTTTGGGGGTTTCGCAGTTGTAAATAATGCATTATAAATATAGGCACGCAGAGAGGACGCGCACGCTCACGCAACATACAAGGGACGCGTGCTTCGCATAGCTGCGCGCATTGTGGGCCAAGCACGAGGCTATACGGGACCCTATATAGCGCGGGGCCTCATGGGGCCCCGTCGTCACAGCGGCCGGCGATACACACGGGACGGAACGAGACGGGACGGAGAGGGCCCCCGCTTAGACAACAATCACATTCATCGAGAAACTCACAATGCTAATCGTAAAGACGCCGCCTATTATGCCGGCATGTCCACGGAGGGTTCACGAGGGTCCTCGAGGAGGCGGGCTTATCTTCCTTTTTCTGCCAACGACCTGCGTGTATGCGTGAGCGCGCGCGCGCGTGTGTACGAGGGCCCCGAGTTTATTTCATCGAGAGAGTCTCTTTGAATCGCCGTCGAATCGAGACACTCGCGGCTTTGTCGCACTCGTAATCTTTTCCGCCTTCAAATGCGAGCGGTGAGGTCGACGTCGTCGGGGGTGGCGGCAGCGGCGACATGGGTAGTCGCAATACAGATATAGGATTCGACGCCGCGGGGTTCCTTATGTCGTCCGTATCGGCGCGAGTTTACCACCCCCGCGCGCCCACGCGATCCTAATTAACTCTTCAGAGCGTGGACCAAAGATCGGACTTCGCTTTATATGCATTTATCTCGACGAACGAATTACGATGATCGCAAAACTAACTCATCTCCTTCACGTAAATATATTCTTGGAGAGTCGGATTATGCGCGAGATGTCAAAACTAATTTTGATATTGTTTTGATCTTATCTCGAAATTTGAGACAAGATCGAGACAAATTTTTTTATCGATTATCAAGATTGAATACCAAGATTGTCAATATCATTGGTTTTTAAAAAAAAGTTAAAATATGTATATTTGTATGGTATGTAAATTAGATGAGGGGAAAAAAACATTATATTGTATGCAGACTTAAAAAATTTTATCGTGTACGTTGTAGAATACAACTTGTGACAAAATTCTTCAATCTAATTTAATAATGCAATTTTACATATACATTGTATTTCCATAAATATGCACAGCGAGACGAGAAGTGTATCGATTATATTGGTACGATTTACGGACGATTAGATTTACATTAGTGCCGAACAAACGTTTCGCCGGTCCGTGAGAGTTTTACCCTCGAGATCTGTCACGGTCTCCACACGTATGGTAGCTCCGACCGCGGTATTCTAACCGGGATTCTAGTCGACGGACGCTGTTAACTGTCTTTTGTGGTGAAATTCTTCCCAAAACCCGCGCCCGATCAAAAGCGGCGCCCGAGATGGAAGACAGGCCCCCCGTGGATCGTACCACCGGTAGCCCCGGAGAGGTGTCTCCGCCTTTCAGACCACCGCTGACGTTTTCCTCTTTCTTTGCGAGATTTATTCTGTTTGCGTGTGGGAATGGCTGTGGGTAGAGAATTCCAAAATCGTGAAAGAAAGACGGGAGGTATGGAGATTTTGCTGCGTGCGAAGCGCCGCATCGACTTCGCAAAATGGTACTCGATAAAAACTCGCGATAACATAAAAAAAAAAAAAAATAAAAATATACGAATTGCCCTCGGTTGATGTTTTATCAAATATTTGAAACTTATTTCTATCTACTTGTACGCAACTGTTGCGTTTCTATTTATAAAAGCATTTCTTAATATACTCTCTCTCTCTATATATATATTGAATCTTTTATATTTAATATCTATTTAATCTCTTAGCAATGTCGATGTTACGACACGCGCAGATTGATATTCTTTAATCGCGCGTCGGGATGATTTGACAGCAGGCGCTCGACCAGAGTTTTCGTTTATGCCTTTCAATAAGTACGTGATAATAGGTATAAAATAGTCTTCCCGTGTATCTCCAACGACCATTTATCGCTCTCGAGTGTACCCAAACTTCACGAACGGATGAAGGACCGTGGAGAGGACTCCCGTGGGACGTGCTGCGGAGAGAGGCCATTGTTGCAACGCGATGGATATCTGCTGCTACCTACCCATCTCTACCTGTCGTCAAAATTGAGTCGAATCTGCCCTCGTGCCGGAATAAGGCCATTCAACGTGAAAAAGGGGATCTCCTTGTCCCCTTTTCTTCCATTCGCCAACGATCGTCTTTGAAACACTTGCTCCCGCGGGAGTATCAAACCGAAACGTCAACCGTCATTTTGCATCGTGATGGAACGGCGTTTCTCGCGAAGATCTTCATCCTCCTCTGGAATTTCTCGTTTTTCTATCACACGAAGATTACCCGAACAATTCCCTCGGCGTGGCTCTAGTTTTTTTTTTTTTTTTTTTTTTTTTTTCTTGTAAAGATTACTAGAGAAAGACCGGATGATCTAAAGAATGAAAAAATTTATTTGCGACAATATATATTTTAGTTATTTATATTATTTATTTATCAAAATTTTAATTATACCAAATCTTTCAGATTTACAACATTTTAGCGATCTTAAAAGCCACTATTTATTTATTTATTTATTTATTTTTTTTTTTGTATTCTTTACACTCGATCACATTTATTCAACTTATTATTTCAAAAGAGGCATATATGGGAAAACATTAGGCAGTTTGTCCGAGGGGAATCGGCTTATTTGATTCTCATGCAAAGAGGCAACGAGAGATCTCAAGGTAAGCGCTTTGGAGTGAGTATGGGAAAACAACATTACCCGCGACCCGTTCGTAATGCCAATCGTTCTAAAAATACCACGGAGTCGAGGAGAGCGGCACGATCGTGTGTGGGTGAACTCGATCGTATCGAAACTCGGAGGGTGAGTATGCGAGGGACGCGTATAGAGTACGGTGGGAGAGGTCAGAGCTGTCACTCAAGCGACCCGATGTGTCTAGCTACCCTCCTATTAGCCCTCACCGCCCCTCGTTAATTGCTAAATTGAAGGTAATTTCGACAGACGGCGAATCGGAATTCGATGCGATATATCGCGCGGAGTCCAAAGGATTCCTTCGAGCCGAGATTACGCGCGATTTATGGACGAGTCGTACGTTTTTCATCGTCGCTGAGAAATTTCTGTAACATCTTTCGGCCAAAGGGAGCCGAGAAAGAATGTAGGAATTATATAGTCGCTTAATAAATCGCTCCGATGGTAGTCATTAAACTTTAGGAGCGCTGAGTAATCATAATTTTTTTTTTTTTTTTTTTTTAAGGAAAAAATGACGAGATTGAAGAGCTTAATAAACTTTTCTTTTTTAAGTTTAATTCAGCTTGTTATTATTCTTGCTTCTTATCGCAGAACGTAAAACTAAACGACGATATTGTTGCGCTCTAATTTGTAAAAATATATGTATATAATTTAATTTTTTATTATTTGATAATCTCTGCAAACGCGTATTGTTCTTAATCTGTTGTCGTTATTTCAATCTCCTTCGTCCAAGAGATGATAAATTCCTTGAACACGAGATATTCTTATTATGGAAGAAAGCGCACGCGTAGAAAAAAGAAAATATATATTACATCGAATCGAATTAAGTTGCAAGAGAGACGTATATTAAATTGAAAGAAACGCCACACTATATTCGTTACAGGTCATGTGATTTACGGCAGCGTTTCCCGGAACGGGTCCATTCGTCTACCAAATTTCGTAGAGCTGAATCGATTTGGGCGTTCGACGGTGAGAGGGGTCCGGGGGTTGGAGGGGGGGGGGGAGGGGGCAGGGGGCCCGGAGTCCACAAAGACGAAGGGGATCCTCCTCGGATAGCTTCCGCGGTCGAAAACGTATCGTTCTCGAAAAACGACCCGGGGCCGCTCGTAACCCGGCGCCCTGTGTTTACGACCCGACGGGAGCAACGTCTCTAAAAACCCGGGGGTACGCCCAGCGATTCCACCGGTCTGCGGCAGCCCTCATTTTCACTGCTACAGAACTCTTTTTCGCTCGGAGGCTCTCACTACGTCGTAGCTTAAGACGCGAGACGGATATTCGCCGGATTTGTGGTGAATAAAAAGTGCGCGCCTCGATTCGTTAATCGGTCGACGCCTTTCAGAAAGGTAAAATTTTGTTTTTATCAATTATGTATCATTATTCCAATTATATATCGACGAGAGATTAACTCGATATAAATGTCAGTGATATAAATTTGACACATTTTAATTTTCCGTAAAGCGCATGGAGCACTTTATTATTATCTTATGAAATTTTCAAACGTATGAAATTCCCAAGAAAATAAACAGTTTTTGAAGAATATTATTGTTCCCAAGCGACAGGAAATTTCCCCCGGCATATATCTTTGAGTATCTTTGAACTGGACTTTGAAAGATAAATTTAAAAAATATAAAATATTAGATAATATGTTGTGCACACAAAATCATCACAACTCTCTCTCTCTCTCTCTCGTCGTTGGATATATCTTTGTAAATATTGTCGTGAGAGAAGACGCGCAACGCAAGCGGAATGGGAAAAAGAAATATCATATACCGCGTAAAAAGGTGTCCGCGCGTAGGTAGTTTTTTGTAAAATGCAGGCTTGTAATTGCGGTCATTCTTGATTTTAATTGGCATACATGGTGATGATTTTGTGGGCCCGGTTGTTAAGTCTTACGTTGCGCTGCGCTGTAAACGGTCCGCTGAAATTTAGAGAAAAATTGTGGCAGCCGAAATAAGCGATCCCGTATACCGTCTACGTATACGTATATGTATATATGTAACCCACATTCGAAATCGAGACCCGCGTGTTTACGACCGGGTAAACTGGGCGGGCTCAATCGATGGCCAATTATACACGCGTTAATAGAAGCCCGGCGAATTTTATAACTACACTCCGCACCGTGGCCGATATGTTTTACATAAATTTATTCAACGACCGAGAGAAGAAGTCGAATGTGGGCGTGACAAGGTAGAGCCAAGTGCGACGGATAGCACAAAGTTTCGGCATAACGACGACGATTTTACGAACATTTCGAGACACTTTAACGATATATATATTCTGCATAGCAAAAATAAATTCAAATGACTGCACTTTGAAAGCGAAGAAACGATTCGGAAATTAATTCGCGGTATACTTGAGATTGATAATATTATAGTATAAGGAGATAAAATCAATCGACAAAGAAATTTCAAGGTACACGCAATATTTATGAAAAGGTATTCAATGTATCTTTACCTTTGCTAAGACACATCGTACGATCTTTGTTAATCGAAATTATTAATTTTTGACAAGAGAAAAATTGTAATAAATAATTATCGTGTAAAAAAAAAAAAAAAGAAATAATGTCGAAAAAGACAACTCTTATTGTATTTTAACAATGGCAAGAGTAAAGTAGAGTAAATAATTAAAAAAAATTTATAATTGATGGGACAAGTAAATAAAGAAAACGCGTTACATTTATGATATAAATAATTACAATATTTACTTCAATTATGTTTAAATATTTAAAGGTCCGTTAATAATCATAGCAGAATGATTTAATTAAAGATGATGATTTATTTGATGCAATCTGCAAATAATGTCAGGAGCGTATAACGAATATTATCCACATCTATTTCTTCGATTATCGCAAAGTATGCAGAATTTTATAATTGACGCGAGATTTTTTGAGAGACAAAAAAAATTTTTACTCGAACCAAATACATGCATCATCCTTCTGTTTTATGCCGTCGTTCGAAACTTATGCGTTTATGGCCAATAAACTGAGAAAATGGGACCGATTGACGACCAATTATACGTTCGCGACGAGTCTGGTGATTCCCGAAATTGAGCCTCGCGGCCCAATTTCTCGATGAGAGATTTTCTCCGAGTACGGGCCTCGTGAAAGAAAACGAAACGCAGGAAGGAGATATGGACGCAAGAAGACGAGGAAACGGGAGGTTGGATTTTTGAGAGGAGACAGAGGAGGGGGGGGGGGAGAACAGAGGGTAGACCGATGATGTCTATTGGTCCCCGAACACGCAGTTTCGAAACTCTAGTGCCTACCATATAATTGTTACGTTATTAAATACCGCTTAAGTTAAACCGCGCCCTTTCAAGGAAATTCCTGTCAAAGAGGGTCTCTTTAATTAAGGGGTATCCACCGTGGCGTCCTCCCTCGTGCGTTCTCCAGGAAAACGAACTTTTAATAGGCAGTAGTGTTTCTTGACGGCGATCCGCAAGAAAGAAGTCGATGGAGATAATCGATGTCTGCGATACTTTCGAGCGATCTTTTTATATTCACAAAGGATCTGAATAATCTGTATATATTCATTGACACACACAGGCACATATATAATAGATTTATATAAAGGTTATTTATCGCGCGCGTATCTATTTCATTAATATTACAAGTAGCGAGTAAATTTTTAATAGATAACGAAAAGAAAATGTTAGCGTATCTTTTAGTTATTTTATTTGACATTATATAACATTATTATTATTACGTGCGTTCTTATTATCTGATATAACATATTTAAGATAGCAAAAATTTTCATTACGTTTTCGAAATACATCACTCAATTTCTTCTATGAACCATTCAGTTTTATGGAGTACTTATCTTTTAATAATAAAATTATTTAATGAGATATATTTGTACTATGTTATTACAGCATGATTATTGCGGCAGAAAAATTATTGATGATGCAGAAATTGGCAATGTGACAAAACAGCTGATTTGAAAAATCACATTGCATCTGATTGCGTCCGATATCTGACATATGTATGTATAACAAAAGGCCAATGTGTATTATTACTGTATAATAATAAAAATGACTGCGTATGTGTGTGTGTGTGTGTGTGTGTGTGTGTGTGTGTGTGTGTGTGTGTGTGTATGTATGTATGTGTGCAAAATGTATTTGAAAGCAACAGCGATCAGTTTTACAATACATTAAAGGAATCCTAGATTAATGTATTGTTTAAGACTTTCTAATACACTATTTCTGTTTCCAAAATAATTTTATATTATTGTTTGATGAAATATTTCATTGCACCCGTTAAAAAAAACTCTCCCTATAGGGCTATCTTTGGCTTCCCGCTGATACTTAGACAAATTTAAATCCTGAGATATGGGAAAAAAATATTATATGATAGGCAAAGAAGATAATATAAATAAAAACTTCAAAAATTGAAATTTTAGAAATTCCAACTTTATTTTCTTTTCTTCGCTTTTCAAAAGCAGCTTTTAGATTGCATTTATATTTTAATCTTGCAAAACAGCACAATGTGCGGTCGCATTACAACGCGGCAGAAGTACGAAAATCATTTGATGAAAGAGCTCGATGATGATCCGTGGCGTCGACAGACGACGCATTGTTTTTTTTTTTTTTTTTTTTCCGTTTGCCCCAAGTAATATCACCTCAAGTCGAATATACATACAATATCCACCAGATGTTCCGTCGGGAAGCGAACCGCTCGCGGTTCGCCTTGCCATGCAAATACGCAATAATTTATTGAAATATGAGTCGGTCGCAATCTTGTGTGTATACGCGTGTGTATAATATTTTCGTGCCGTATATTCGAGACGCTACCTCAACAGCTAATGGAAAATCACAATGGGAAATCACCCGCAGAGTATCGTGTGTCCCCGAGTATTCTTCGACATCTCGTTTACCTTCATTATGCGTAATGAGCGACAACATAATTTTGTACGTTAACGGTTAATGCGAATTTAACAATTAACGACAATTTAATTATTCAATAATTAACATAATTTAATATTTAACAATAAACCATAAATTACTGAATCCGCTGGATGCCATTTTTATACAATGATGAATATAATATGCAATACGTTTCGCATAACGTATACAATCAGCGGTATTAAATATAATGTCACCTTCGTGTCACGACGGCACGAAGGAAATTGAAATTCCATCGCGGGAGGATCAACGATGATTACCGTGAAATCCCGTCGAAAATTGAAATCTGTAGGAGCCGCCAGGTCGCTCCTTTAAAAACACATAAATTAGACGCAAACTGCCGCACGAGAGAACATCTCGAGCGGTAAATTACGGATCGCTGACGCTGGCTGCGCGCTCCTTGTGTACTTAATGTCCTCATCTTTCAAATGTTTTAGAGTTACGCTAGCGTTGTCGACTCTTCTTGCCATACCAGCCGTTTCAGCATACGGAAGAACCCGTAATCCCGTGTGAATCTCACTGAGAAGCAAGGCGCGTAGAGAGGACGCGTTCTCACTCCCACTTGCGCACATATAAATGAACTTTATTACTCGAATATAAAACGGAGGGGGGAGGGGGTGTTCACAGTGTTGTTCGCCTCCAGTGTCCACGTCTCCATTATCGTACGGTCGGTTTTGAAGCCGAGCTTCGGGGTCTCTCGGGATCTCTTTATTCGAGACGCGAATCCAACAGTAAAATCCCGGACGCAATCGCATTTACACACCGGGTAACCAGATCTTTACGCGACAACGAAACGAAGCGATAATCGTTCGTGATTTTCTTCCTCCTCCCTCTCCCCCCTTCGAGGATAGTTTTACGAGCGACGATCGACTTTGGGCCGCGCGGCGTCGTCCTCAAGGCCGCGGGAGGCCCGCCCCCCCCCCCACCGCCCCCCCGTCGAGAGGCTCGGGAAAAAGAGGCTTGATTTATTCGAAATTACGTTAACTATCGGTCGCAATCTGCGAGAAAGAGAGAGGGACCGTGCAACCCCGCGTTACCTAATTGAGAAGACGCGATGGTCGATGAATCATCCAGCCGTTGCCGCGAGTAACGCTAGGCGAAGAAAAGCCGCGAATAGTCTTACAAACGTAAGAGCGACGACAAAGAAAAGGACGATGGATGATGAAAAACGGAAGGTGAAGCGGAGAGAAGAGGCGCGGACGAAAATGCGCGGAATATTAAATGAAGAACTAACGAGACTATAAATTTTTATTGTTACTCTGAGCTTCTTCTTTTCAATTCCTAAAAAATACGAATTTGAATACTTTGCTTTATTTCATAAATACGTATTTTTTTAAGTTATAGATCAAAGGAAGCTGAAGCTGTCGATAAAAATATCTTAAACGGAAAAAAAAAAATTAAGGCAAAGTAATTTTTCACGATATATTATATATGACCTACATGAGTAATAAATTTAGCATTTAAAAACAATAAAAATTAAATAGAAAAATTATTAATATTATTCGGAAACAATGCCAAATGGAACATATGTTTAATTAATTTTTTAATTGTTTTTAAGTATTAAACTTATTCCTCAGAAGTACATCTTACATATTACGAGATATTCTGTGCATAATTGATTACACTATTATCAGTCTTGTCAACGCAAATATAAAAAAATCCCCCACATTTCCGCATATTTATATGTTATTACATAATTACCACGATTGTCTCTAAACAAGATCGTTAGAGGACAAGAGCGCGAGATCAAGGAGATTACAAGTATTCGAAAAGAAAGAGAACGGAGAATGAGAAGAGACGCGAGTCCCTCAACGTGTTGTTCGGTTCCACGTCTTCCGTCTCTTAACGCGTTATCTGACGCGCGAAAGAGGAAGGACACGGAAAGGGACAGGCAGGCAGGCAGGCAGGCAGGCAGGCGTGATAAGGGGATGGAGAGGGAAGGGGGAGAGAATAGCGTATCGAGAGGAGCGCGCGCGCGCGGAGGACCCGCTTTATCTTTCTTCCTTCTCTACCGTTTTTCTCGGGCCTTGTCGCCCAACCGCGACATAACCCAACCCGCCGTCGACCACACGCGTCGACAAGTAGATAAACCGATTGATATACGGCCGACAATCCTATCGCGCTTGCCTCTATTCGCTCGCGCGCTGATTTGGCGGCCGCTCGTCATCGTCGCGCGCGTCTTGTATACTCGCGACAAGTCGTACTGCTATGCCGATTCGCATAAGACTTATTAAGCCAGAGATAACTCGCTAGGAGAGATTATACCGGGTGTTAGAAAAAGATTGGGAATGAATGAAACAATGTGTTTTTATCAGTGAAAAATAAAGGCTTTCGCTTATATGAATTTATGCTCTATGGTCCTTCTTTTCCAAGATACATATACATTATGTAAGAAAAATCCTTAATTTTTCACCGATGAATACACTATTTCATTTGTTCACAACCTCTTTGTTTTTGATACTCCGTATCCAGCAAGGTATATCTTGCTGTCGCGAGATGAAGATTATTTTTACGAAAGGGAGAGAAACTGGTTTGTTAGCGCGGAACGGTTTTACTCTCGTAATCACAATTTACTGTAAAAGCTACTAATTACTTGTAACTGATATTATCGCGATACTCTAAGTGCGACTTTATTGAGAATGATTAGCTATTAATTAATTAGAGGTATAAACAAGGTGACAGAGCATTTCTTCTCACTTTTTACTTTTTATTCATATCCAGTATTTCGTTCGCCTCGATGTTTCATTATTATTATTACATAATTAAAAAAACACACAAGGAAGAGAATAATTAGTTTTTATATATATAGTTTTTTTGACAGAACCAGCTGAATAGGATTTTAATTTTTCAATTACTCTCTCTCTCTCTCTCTCTCTCTCTCTCATTGCCTTTTTGTATTCGACAAAAAATATTTTTTAAGCAGTCTTATTAATTAATCACAGGTAAATCAACTTTTCGTTTTCGCTTTCTATTCGCGTCTAGTATCTCTCACCGTCCATCTCTCCTCCTATCATTCATTAATGTCACATTTATACGGATGTTCCTATTTCCGTTCGTCTCCATCGCAGCGCATCTCCACTCGGACACAGACAGCGTCATTATCCTGTAAGCGAGATTATATCCCTCTAAACTCTAAATGATTTGCGCGAGGCGATCAGCTCGTTACTCCCTCATCCGCCTACCAGCATCAAAATGACCATCGCTCGATGCGACGACGGGTTCCGAAGCGACGATTTGTCCGAGAAATGGTAATCGGAATCCTGCTGGGCCCGGTAACGAGTGGTCCTCTCCTCCTCTGCCCGTCTCACCCCGGCATCCACCGGGTTCGTCGGGGAAGCGAGGGAGGCGGCGAAGATCGATTTAAGCGTTCGCAGGGAGGTCGGGATTCCTCGACCCTCGGCAGCTCTCTATCTTTCTCTCTCGCTTCTTCTACTCTTCTTTCTCGCGAGTGTTCCCGAATCTGGCGAAAGATTGTGACAGCGACTCGTATATATCTTCGCGGGCGCAACCGCCTGCGCGAGCGACGATATAACCGGCCTGTTGATAGCCGGTCGTCCGCGACTCTGTCAACGACTACGAGAAGGGGTCCCGTCGAATATGCCGTAGCTACTCGACGAGACGCGATCCTCTTCCCTTCGCGTTTCACAGCCGGATTTTTAAAGAGGCGCGAAAAACATTTCTTATATATGAGAAACGTACAACAAGTGAATGAGGCGTTTTCTTAAGCGTTTCGGGACATAAATTGTTTAATTCCGTGACGAGAGAAGAATGAATTATAATTTGTTCTAAGGAAACTTTCGAGAAATCGAGAACGGGAATATACAATATATTGTCAAATTTATCGGTTCACGTATCATTTTTTAATAATGTTGAAGCAAAACAGCGCAAAGGCAGACTCTCTTCGGCAGACGATAAAACAATTTCTATACTCGCACAATATATATTGCACGCAACACATATGCAATAACATTTTTCACAACTGCAGCATGTTTGAAAAAGAAATTTTATATATAAATGTTTTTCTTTATATTCGACATGTGCCAATGAAAAGATTGATTAAACACGCGGTAACGATACGCATCGATACACGATATTCTCGTGTATTTTACACACAGAGTACATCGTATCAATCGTATGTGAAATCGTACTTGAAATACTTTTACAACTCGCTTCATGCATTATGCGGTGCTCGGCGGTTTCGCAATCCAAAGTACAAACGCGTGTCCTCTTCCACCCTCCTTCGCCCTCTCCGTCCCCTCTGCGTGTTATGGCCGAGGTTACCAACCGCGTCGTCGCAAAAGTGTCGCGTCGCGTCGCGTGCTAACATCCGGCATGCGGTCGAAGCGGTCGTAAAGAAAAAAAATATAAATGTATCTCATCCTGGATTCGAATGCGCGCGCGCGCGCACCCTCTCGTACTCTCTCTCTCTCTCTGGGCTCCCGATGCCACATAAATCTGATTCAAGTCAAGTGTGAAGACGGCGACGACGCGCATACCAAAACCCTAAAACTCTTCTCTCCACGCAACAACACCGCCGCGGTGTATAACAAAGTAGATCTCTTTTTCTGTTTCTCTCTCTCTCTCTCTTTCTCTCGGAAAGACGTCCTCCCGTTCTCGTTCTTTGCAATCTAAAGGCGTACGTCACGGGATTGCATTTTTCAACCGTTGTTAAAGTGAGACTGAAATATTTTCACGACATCAGTGAGTCGTCGAAACGACTCACGCACGCATCACGTTCGGATCGCGAGTTCAACGCGGAATTAATTCGAGATTTAGCATCATGTTTTCTTGACGAAACGCGATGTTCTTAATATTGTGTAAAAAAAAAAAAAAAAAACCATTGCATTGTATATCGTTCTCTTTAGACGGTCTGTAAATATTCTCACTTCTATATATTATAGAATAAAATTGACACTTTTTTTTTCTATAAATTTTAACCGATAAATCCTGTCATTAATAATACGGAAGATATCTATTATATAGGATTAAAAGTGTTTTTGTGTTAAATAATATTTAACACAAAAATTTTAACCGACATATTTTTTTAATAAGAAAACAAATTTTTTAACTGCGTGGGATCTCGCTTCGTACCAAGAAAAAAAGAAACGAACGAAAACACTTTTTGACAAATCCGTTAAACTTAACAAGACACGTCGCTTTTCAACGCCATCGTTCGTCATCGGGGAAAATCGTCGACCATTACACCCCCGACTGCGCGATAACATCGCGATACGTTCCCGGGAAAGTTTTCAAGTTGCCGGCGTCATTACGCGCGCGTGTCATTCGTTCCGTCTATTTCGACAATAATTCCTGCCACTATCCCTTTTCCGCGCAAAGCGCGGCATGTGAGCGCAGTTACTACGGTTTTTAAATCTTTCATAAACTCTCCTCCTCCTCCTCTCCCTCCTCCTCCTCCTCCTCCTTCCCCTCCCCCCGTCCCCGTGCCGGCCGGCCGGCTAAACAGCGGGCTGAAGCGAGTGAATGAGCGCGCGTAAGAAGAAACGAGAGGAACGGGCGGGGTGAGGGAGGGGAAGGGCGAGGGAGAGAAAGGGAAAATATAAGGCAGTTATTTACGAGACAGCTCCGCGGCATAACGAGCGTCCATGTGAGGCCAACGAACGACTGTGAGCGGCGCGACACCAATCTGTTCTCGACACATAGCGAAATTTCGCCAAACAGATATACAGACGTGAGAATGAGACTATCGTCGTCCCGGAACGCGCGAGGAGCGTTTCTTCCCTACCCTTATAATGGGTGAATGGGAAGGAGGGGATCGCATCTCGTAGAACTGGATTATTTTAGTCGAGCGCGAAGTGACGATCGAGGCGGGAATAAGTCTCTCTCGCGGTCGTTAGAATGCGAGTTTAAGATGCAGCTTTAA
The DNA here is from genome assembly GCF_030449975.1 of Polyergus mexicanus. Classification (NCBI taxonomy): domain Eukaryota; kingdom Metazoa; phylum Arthropoda; class Insecta; order Hymenoptera; family Formicidae; genus Polyergus; species Polyergus mexicanus. Next base: position 3,756,206 of record NW_027223324.1, read on the forward strand.
ATCTTAATAAAAGAGGGAAGAGAGAAAGAGGAAATGTTTAAATTAAAGAGATTCGAAATAATTGACGACCAAAGATTGGAAATATACACACAGTGTTTTTAAATTCGTATCTGTAATTTTTATCCATCCTTATACGGTGAGTGGAATATGCTCCCAAGTTTGACCATCTATTTCTGGAACGCCCTGTATACGATTATTAATAAGGGCTAATCGAAATCTCTTATATCGCGTATGGTGTGTGCGCGCGCGTGCGAATGAAAGAAGAATCAGGTGTATATTTGTATAAAGAAGTGTATTTGAGAGGATCGATACGTCTCTTATTTTAGTAGCGACCGAAAAAGGAAGCGAAGGAAGAAGCTGGACTTGAATGTAATTTATTGACAGATATACACACACGGTATATGCCAACGCGAGCGATTTGTGTGAATATTTGCGAATTTCGGTATCGGCTGCCGGCGAAAAATTGAATTTAGCTATACGTAACGTTAATTTGCGATCGATCGTCAGCGGAGACGGGTATAACGGCAACGTAAAGTAGAAATAAATGTCGCGGCGGCGCTCCAACAGTCGTTGGACGAGAAATTTATGTTCTCTCGTTGGTTAAAACGTCGTCCCCCTCTCTCTCTCTCTCTCTCTCTCTCTCTCTCGTTCCTCGCGTGTACCCGCGCTTTATTAATACGAGGAGTTAAGGCTCCGAGACACACGGGGCCCGCGCTCTCTCTTTCTCCTTTCTCCTTTCTCTCTCTCTCTCTCTCTCTCTCTCTCTCTCTCTCTCTCTCTCTCTCTCTCTCACCGGGCGTTACACCATTCCAACTCTCGGATATTTATTATCGGGCGTCGATCGCATGAATCGCCAATCGATATGCCATTCGTAGAGAGACAAGAAACGGGACACCCCGCGGACGATCTTGCGGGCTTGACACGACCTAACAAATGGCTGTTTTACGTCGGGCAGAAAATGAAGCGAGCATGACGAGTTGATTTTCGGTCGCCACGGGAGTGTTCAGGACCGTGAGGCGAGGGTGATGGGGGACGACAAAGGGCGGGGGGGGAGGGGTGCGAATAGCGCTCGCTCATGCTCGCGCGCGAGCGGGGCCCCGTTAGAGGGAGCGACCGGGAACATACCAGAAACTGAGAAAGAGAAAGTGATAACGCCAAACGCCGTCGAGAAAGAGAGAGAGGACGGGGGCTTAAGGGGGAGGGGGGAAGGGGGAGAGTCGGAGAGAAAATGTAGAAAGAGAAGCCTCCGGAGAAGAGACGCGGCGCGCATACACAGCGACCAATGACGAGTGACGAGAGGAAGAACTGTGCGGGGGAGCGAGAGAGAAGACACTCCTACGGAGTCTCCTCTCCCGAAGAGAACACGAGCCAAGAAGAGGTGTTACTTGTCAGTCCTCGCCCCGAGGCAATGACAGCCGTAGCCAGGTGAATTAGCATGGGATAATGGGACGCGGTTGGCCCGATACCACCGCGGGGGCCAATGAGCAGCCGCAGAATAAAGTATAAGTGTTGTCGGTGCCCGCGGAACGACTGAAAACGGAAACGGGAACGCGATCGTCCCGGAGGCTCTCGGACTGGAAACCCAAATACCTCTGAGTCATACGTGCGGGACGCTCCTTTTTTTTTTCAAAATCCGCGACATGTACGTGTGTGTGTGTGTGTGTGTGTGTGTGTGTTTGTCTTCTATTTTTATCCGCTCTCTCGAAGCTCTTTACGAAAATCCGTCAATAAGATTGAAAATGCAAGTTTACCATACGTCGTCTTTATAATTATGGCTATAATCGTAATCATATAAGATCGCGTAATATAGTTGTAATTGTAATTATAGGCAATTCATACATAGGCGTGTTGGATAAATCGATTGTCATGCTACGTTGACATTTATGCCAAACGAGGGGGGATGGTAAGATAAGAGCGACACCAAAGTACGGAACGAACATCCACGCCCCATCGTGACACCTCTTCGATCGACTGTCACCGATCATTCCTCTCGCTCTCGAGACGCGGATGATCCTTTGTCGACACTCCCACATTCCCCGATGACGAGGCTGAAAATCGGAGCTGCGGATAGCGCAGCGATTGTCTCGCGGGACGAATCTGTCCGCGCTATCCGTTGCAGATTCACTCACCGACGTCGTTCCTTACGGATTCACTTCTCGCTCAAAAAATAATTCTTGCACTCGAGATGTAATATACTCTCGTTACAACATCATTCTTAAGCGATTTAATTAGCAACAAGATGATTACATATGTCTCTTAACAAGTTAGTTTAATTTTAATAACGCAAACCTTTTCTTATTATTTTATTTTTGATTTTTCAAACACGTAATTTCGTTTTGATTCATCTCACACACACACACATATATATATATATATATACACGTATAATTTTCTTTTGAAATTTATTCCTCGTCAAAGTCGCATTACTATATTTGGAATAACTCTGTCTAAATATGAAATTATACCAGGAAATTATCAGTATCACTTATAAGATAAGCGTGGCGCAGACTGTATGATTTATACTGTATGAAAGTCGAATAATCGCTGTCGTCAGAAAGTAGCGCGTGATTCTCTTTGCCGCGCATACTTTTTAAACGTGTATGAATATCCGTGTGGGCGGTCGGAACGAAAAATAGATTAGGATGAAAGAGACTGATCAAACTCCCCCATAATATACATCGTTAACGATAAATAAACTTTTCAAAATCAAGTAAATTGAGAAACTCTTATCTTAGTTTAAAGTTCTTGCTTCAGTTCGCGAAATGCAAGAAACCTATAAGCAGAAACATGATAGTTTGCTATATTATAGTTACGAAATTAAATAATAATAAAATTAATATACTTACATTTCAAATACACGATATTAAATTCTCAACGTGATAGAAATTAATTGTCAAATAATGAAGATAACATACTTTTCCGGGCTTCTTGTTTTACGATTTTTCAATTGCGCGCGCGAGCGGAGGCTCAGTTTCATCTCGTCACTTGGAATTAATTGCGCCAGGAGGGGTCATAATTCCCTCGAGCTCCCGAGCCGAGACGCGATCGGACCGTTTGTCTCGCGGTGGGGGAGGAACGTTAAACGTCAATGTCGATACCCCACCGGCATAAATAATCGTTATTGTTGAAGCTCGCGCAGCAGCAGCAGCAGCAGCAGCAGCAGCAGCAGCAGCAGCAGCAGCAGCAGCAGCAGCAGCAGCAGCAGCAGCAGCAGCAGCAGCAGCAGCAGCAGCAGCAGCAATAACGGCAGCGCGACGATGCAACCACTTTTTCTCGTTCCGGCGTCGGTGAGTCACAACAACGGGACCTCACTCGGCGCGCGGAGGTGGCTCTTGCTCTTGTCTCGTAATTTATAGATGGTGGAGAATCGCCGAAGGGGGACAACGGAAGACCCGTCGTCATCGTCGTCGTCGGCATGGCGGACGTGTCGCGAGCTCTTCCTCGTGGAGAGGAGTATCGTTTTCGCGCACGGTCGTCACGAAGAGAACGTTGCCATTTTTATTTGCAGTCCGAGTCCAGGATATAAAAATCCTCGCGTAGGATGTTTTGCAAAATAGTAATTCGAAAGTACGTTTAAAAATTTGAAATTTTCGTTGTCTTATCGGTATTGCGAAATTTTACGTGTACGGTGGCTCCTTTTCTGTATAATTTGATGCGAGAGTATATTTGATATTCTCTAGATAATTTTAATTTAACTTTAAATTTATAATTATATTTTATTTTCAGTCTAGTCAGATACAATATACTTTTAATTTTCCTCTAATGATTATAAGGAAAGGATAACAGCTAAAGATTGAAAGAAACGTTCACATTGTTATCATTGTAAATATGCATATGAAAGATTAAACAAAAATAATTATAATGTATATATAATATATATAATAAAAACACAATGTAACAATAAATGCGATCGAGACGCAAGACTCTGAATATCGCTTTACCAAGTGGGCGAGTAGTTGGCATAGTGCTCTTCGCGAGGTGACCTTCTTACGCGCTATATCATCTTACCTACTACTTGTATACTTAATCCCCTCCGGTCGCAAGCGATCCCGCGATCGACCTCTGGAGATCCCTAGGAGAGCGATTGTGCCTAGGCGCCACGAGTCGGAGTATCATCTCCAGAAGTCGATGGGAACCGTGGTGGCTTCGTCTTCACATATTGTGCCAACAATTAGGTGAAAGGCGCTCCCACAGATCTTAGAAGCCGCGCCAGCGACGAAAGAAAGAGCGATAGGAAAAGGAGAGAGAGAGAGAGAGAGAATCGAATCGAGTATAAGAGGAGGGAGGAAGAGGGGAAGAGAGAGACTGGATCGTTTAATATACCTACTGAGCGACCAACCGACCTACCTACCTACCAACCTACCGACTAGCGACGCTTATACCGCGTCGCGAAACTCGTGTACGCGCGAGAACGAGTCTGACAGAGATGGAGTCTTTATAGTCGAGCGAAACATACCTCGTGCTCGCCCAAGGGGGACTTCTAATCTAGCTGGTAGTTTGACGTGGCGATGATGCGGTAGTAACCTTTAGGTGCTCTTCGTCCTCCGATAATACTCAGTGTATGCCCCGCTGCGTTACCCGCCTTTTTTCCCTCTTTTTTTCCCTCTTTTTGCACATCTCGCGCCTCTCCGTGAATCTCTTGCGTTTAAACGCAGCGTTGCTCTCGTACTTTGCCCGATGAAACTATAATTTAATTGTCTCGATACGGTAAAATGATTCCCGAGAAGCTTGATCTCTCTGCGAAATAGAACGGGCGACTAGCTTACTCTCCTTGAAAATTCTATTATTTTCAATGTGCGAAACAAACAAGATAATTTACTTAAAAATATTCTTTTTACGAGATTCAATGTTTATCGACGTATCTATTTTAAATAAAAAAGGAGACGGCAATTTATTACACAATATCTTATTAGTAATCTTCACTTTATAGGGCGTTTTCCGTATTTTCTTTGCTTTTGGTTTCACGCGCACCTTACGTTTTTCATCTCATCTCTATCGTGTTTCAAGACGACGATTTAACGATAATAACCTTCTTAACCTTTAGGTACTCACCTTTAGCTACTATTCGCAATCGCACTCGCTTTCACACGTAACCGTCTTCGATTATCTTCTCGCCTCTTTTCCATTCGATTCTTAATAATATGTTATAGCGTAAATATAATTACGCGTACATCTATATCCATTCGTGACCTCGTCTCATCGGCAAGTTGGTTTTATCGATCGTCTGGACGACGGCATGCTTGTCGGTATACGGATTGGAATCCTTGAAAAATGGCATCTACACGCGAGATTGATACGATTGCGTCGTCTCTTCCTGTATAATTATCATTACGCGTAGCAGAATAATATAATCGTCGCATTCCTTTCTTTTCCTTTCCTTTGTGATCTTCACCTTTCCTCGTGCGCTGCCATTTTCGCGATAAAATATTCTTTTGCAATTCGTAAACTTATATTTGTAACACGCATGTGTGTCAAGAGTTTTTATAGAATTATCGTGTGTGCATATTGAAAAAAAAAAAATAATAATAATAATCTTATCGAATAGAAGAAGAAAAAAAGGAAAGAGAGATTCGAACTTTTCCGCGGTGAAAGCGAACCATTGGCATTGGAGCTACTGCGGTAGCTGTTGTCGCCATTTTTCGCCAACCTTTCACCCGAAAAAGTATCGCGGCTGTTCACGAGGGGCCGACTGAACTCCAACGTCGCGAAGTTCACTTTCCGCCCGCGGAGGTGAGAGTTCCATGGGAAGCTTCTGCCCGTTAGCCTCTAACGTTCCCCGCGCACGCCCATGACTAACATAAGCGTGTGGAAACGCGAGTTCGTATGAGAGATGCGAGGCGGCGATTTTATCAGTCGCACACTTGTCAGAGAGTCCGTGTGGAAGCTGTAATAAAACGGAGATCGAAGCCGCGAGTGCAAGAATAAATTCTCTTTGAGGAAGGACCGTCCCGCGGAGTAAAAAAGTTTTATTTAATATTTAATGTGTCTTTTTTTCTGCAAATATTATGCCAAATTTTACATTAATCTTTATACATTATTATATTTATATTTTAATTATTATACGTTATTATTATTACTATTATTATTTGTTATATATCATTTATTATTATTATTATTATTATTATTATTATTATATATTATTATATTTATATTTTACTCGTATAGATTTTTAATCGATAAAAGAGATTTGGATATATAGTATCCTGTATATATCTCTTGTCTCTTTTCTCGCTTTATTCGTGCAAGAAACTATTGTAGGAAACGTCTGACACTTTTTTATAGTACGTAGGTAATTTAGTGCAAATAGAGGTAATCCTTAATATACAAATAATTAAATTTTGTAGAGAGAAGATCTCTCGGCGCGGAAAACCAGCTCGATCCGCACAACGTCTCGGAAAGCACATCAGCGGGCCCGTATTCAATCACCGTGACATTCAGCTCACGACTTTTGCCCCAGGAGGTGAGAGCAGCTTCCAGCCGCAACGTAAAATGAACACAGGATGCATCGCGCGCAATCTTATACGCTCATAGAATACGAACTCCACGTTTCTTTCACAATTGTAGGAGTGCGCAATGTAAGAATTTGCCGAACGTATCAATATATCAACCTTGTCTTGAGTTAACAAAGTCAAAGCGACGTACGGTATTTACAATAATATTCGACTAATACCAGAAGAGAAAAGAAAATATTGAGAAAAGAAATAACTACAATATTAAATTTTATTGAGGAAGAAAAGGAATCGACATCAGTTTCTAGACATTTAATAATAATAATTGATTGCAAATGATTTAAATGCAACAAATTCAAACGTATGAATAAACAATATTATATATATATATATATATATATATATATATATATATATATGCAGATATAAAATTAATAAGAAAATAAATAATATATGACGGTTTCATCTCGAGTCTCATTTTTCCATCAATCATTTTCTATAAATGTCTTATGTATTTTTAATCTCTTTTAATGTGCCGAATAATAATAACTTATTACATTTTCGCACATCGATTGGATCAAGATATATACCGTTAATCGTCGGTTGACTTATTGCGACAAGAAGGATGGTTTGGCATACAACTCGCTATTTCACGCCTGCGGGAGATCTGTCTTGATCAGGATTGCTACTCTCTTCTCCGTCGTCTACCTTCTTCCTCGTCCTGTGTGCTGATGGCATGGCCCCTCCGTCGCTTAACTCGCCGTGATTCGCGTGACGACCGTTTCTGACCGATCCTCAGGAATGAATTATCCCGATAATTTCTACGATTGAGTCATCTTATAGCTCTGGCCTCAAACGAGATGCAGATTAATTGCAAGTCACAATCGTATAATTTGTAATGTAATTATCCTGTATTATGAGAGATTCTCATTATATACCGTGTACACTCGAGAAAATAATGCAATATCCCGAGACGAAATGAAGAAAATCTTTCGTAAATTACAAATAAACCCAGCGACTACACATATTGTGAAATTAGAAAATTGTTGTACGAAAAGAGATAGCAGAGGCATTATCTTAATCGTCGCTGCACGATATAGGACAATGTGAAAATATAGTATAGTAAGGCAGTTTTCAAGCATCGACAACAACACGTTTAACGTACAGGAAATTAATGAAGAAAGAAGCACGGGCGAGATGTAGCGTTTTACAACACTTGGCGAATTTATTTCTAGTCCGCTGTGGGGAATGGAATTTTCCCACTAATACAATGCTATGTGCGGAAAGCATACATGAAATCATCGTCGCGCGCGCCTATCATATTATCTCATCACTTTTGGAGAGACAGAAACGTGAATCTTCCTAACGGGCCGACCGCGTACCTCGGTTTGTGTATAAAGCTAGCGATACATGCATGGATATCGATGTGTGGCAATATATGTATAATATACTATAATGCAATAATTTTAATATTATAATAAAAAATAAAATAACATTATTATCACTCCTATTATATCGCGTACAACGGAATGCAGGTCTACACTCGTGTGGCCTATCGGCGGCTACGATACAGAATGACTAAGCGCTATATTTCGATAACATTCATAAAATAATAATAATAATAATTAATAATCAATATAATAATAATAATAATAATAATAATAATAATAATAATAATATTAAAGACGCAGGAAGATGCGCAATTTTTGCAAGCTATGTACAAAGTACGACCGCGATCTCATTTCGCCCTAGAAGGGGAATCGAAACAGATTTATAGAAAGAAAGATAAAATCCTGTTTCTCGAAGCTACATCGTGGATGATTACCGCGTAAATTTTTTCACATCCATCAATATACGAGTTTTTCTGTTAGCTAAATGGCAGCTCTCGATATTCTCGAGACGCCGTAGCCGAAACTCATATATACGCATCTTATAACTCATTACATATTTTGTAATTTTCTCTCGTGTTCGAAGCGAAAAATATTTAGCGATATAAGAAGGTGCGTATGTTTTTATAACCAGATTCACGTAAATTTCTTAATCCTCGTCAACATACATGTTCCTTCCCTCCCACACGCTTTCTCTCCTTTTAATGTACAGTTTAGAAAACATGACGCACAAAATACAATATATTAAATTTAATACACGAAAATTATATTCTTTACGGTGTATCGCGATAAACGCGAGTCGGATTAAAGTGGGGATAGCGATAATTCATTATCAATAATATAAACGTTTCCATCTTTTTAAGATATTGTAGATTTTATAGATATATAGAGAAAAAGGTAGGAATATATAAGAGACAAAAATATATGTATATATAAGACGGAATGTGCAATGTAATATATAGTCTTGCGTGTAGTAAAATTTGCATCTGTGCGTTTACATCGTCGAAATGCGCGTGAAATTTCAAACGTCGGATAATATAAAATCAACGATAAATAAAATCATCGACGTTCTCGCTCGACTCTACGCTTTATACTTATACAGATCCATTACGATAAACGTCTTGTATTCCTACCGTTTCCTCGAGAAACGAGAACTGAAGGTTTCCGCCGTTTACCCAATACGTATTCAAACACGATGATTATATTTGTGCTCGCCACACGCGCGCTATCCCACACGGTGTACTCGCGTTTAGCGTCTCGCTCGAGAGAAGGAAAAAATCCGAATCGGCCATCGTCCACACCTACACCGTATCCGCTTATTCGCCGATATCGAAGCGGATATTTCTGTCCGTCTCTATCGCGCAGATTCCGCGTTTTTCGAGAGCGACACTTTATTCCGCGCATGGGCTTAAATAAAAAGGAGAAGAGAAAAAAAATACGGGACGACATATACATAGAAAAAGTAAGAGAGATACGATCGATACGCTCGAAGAATAACGGTTGATCCTTATTCCGCTTGAGTTGGCAGCTTGTCTCGGCCGGAATCGAAGAGACACTTCGCCGAAGATTCACCCACTTGGAAACCAATCTCAGCTGACTGGTATTTGCGTCAGCGATATCACCTTGTGTGTACCACGTGGACAAGCCAAGGTTGTTCGGTCGTGGAACAATCTTGACGACAATCCCGGTCCGCTCGCTCGCGCGAGCGATTCGATTTTGCGTCTCCCTCTGCGTGGATCATCATCAGCGCGAGATTATACGGATTTTCTGAACGGGGAAGCCGAGTAGCTCTCCGCGGTTGATTGCCAGGTGGTGAGGTCGGGAAGACGTCGCTCCGGGCCTGGGCGTGGTCCACGGTAGCACGCGAGGAAGCGAACACGAGCGCATCCTCTGACCGGCGTGTTCTCGTATAGAGCTAGTAGGTAGGTTATTACGTAGTCCAATTTAGGATGTTAGCCCGAGGAGGGCTACGAGGAACAACGCGGTAGCTTCCGTCATGAAAACGCGGAGGAAAGTTGATGGTCCGCTCGCGGACTCTTCCCCGGTTTGCTCTCTCGCCGTCGTGTAATCGACCGAGAATCATTCTTTTTAGTTTTCTTGAAGCTTCCATGCTCGACGAAAGATATCGCGTGTACTTTTTCATTGTCTATCGTGAAAGGATTGCGGAAATTTTTATCGATTAAAATGTCTTCTATCGAAGGTAGCGCATCATGTTTAAAACAGAAAAAAAGATTTAAGGTGCAATTTTTTAATTGATAAGTAAATTATTTTCCTCGGGTAGCGTCGTATCTATCTTTCTTTCTCGTATCCTTGCGAGAATATCTTGTATGAAACGCTGACCATTGTCTTTGTTCGCACACGAATATGAATCCTCGAATTATGTACGATATGTCGTTCCTCTAATCGCACGCGACGCTAAACTTTCGACGATATAAAATCTAAATAGCTTCCCGATCAATTCAGTTATCCCGTATAAAGATATTTTTAATTAATATTCAATGACAACGTAAATTTCGCGCGCGCTTTCAACATTGTGTCGCGATCGCATTTTACAAGATAATATCAGTTATACCGTTCGAATTTAACCTGGCAGAATTACGCAGGAAGTTCAGTGAAATTGCTCGCCGCTTCGTATCCCAGATCGCTGCCATCGTTCACGGATCTGCGACGGTGCTTCGTGTTGGTCGAGTCGACGATTCTCCTCGAAGATGTTTCTGACGTCTGGGTGTAGGCTCGGGATATAGGAGGATGAGAGAAGCGGAAAAAAATCAAAGAAGCGTGGACGAGCAAACTAAAATACGAGGTTGGTAGGCAAGGTTAGGTGGCAATAAGAAAAAAAAAAAATTAAAAAGATCGATGGAGCTTCGCGGTTCCCCTATGATTCGCAGAGACGGCTCTTCGTCTCCGGCGAATAAGACACGTCGTCGCCGACGGATCGACGCGGAGGATTATCGCTTTAATAAAGGAGGAAGATCGGGGAGAACTGGTTGTTCGATGAGTGAGTTATAGCATTCGATAGAGAAATAGAGACGCGTATCTACGGGAATTTAGGATAGTAGTTGGCCGGATGGCTTCTAATACCTAGAGTAGCCATTTGAATAGCCATTTGAGTAGCCGTTGGAGCCCTTGTAGGGAACAGAGTGTATGCTCCTGGAACAGAGATGGTCGAAATCGGAAGATGAGGAAAGTACACATCCCGGGGTGGACCCCTCGCTCTCTTCTCTTCTCCCCTCTTCCCCTTCACTCATTCTCTCAAATTCTTCTCCTATCTATCAATCATTCCCGCTGCCTCGTTAGAGCCGTGGAACTCGTGCGCGCCGTGTGTTAGTTAAAGAAATAGCCGACGATATGGAAGAATAGTCAAAATCGCAGACAAAGTAGTGGAACAGGCAGAAGAAGAAGAAGAAGAAGAAGAAGAAATACGCATGCAGGAGCTTTTTCTGCGGTGGCGGTACATAGTTGTCAATCGCGTTTTTCGTCGCAATCGATTGGAGGAAAAAGTGCGGGTGATCAAGAATGACAGACAGAAAGAGAGAGAGAGAGAATGCGTGTAGGTTGCAGTTTATCATGGTAGTTGCAATTTTAATTGTTGTCTGTTGTCTGTTGTCTATTGTAAAATTGTTCATGTTGCTGGCGTGTGCATTTTGTGTATGTGTCAAGGGGCAGGAGGTTCAGAGAGCTCCCGCTCACCGCCACCCACATCTACAACAGAACAGAAAACAAGACCACCGCCGTTACATACAAGGTATCCATTAGTATCCACCAGTATTGAAGATTTATTTTATCGCTCGATCGTTCAAACGCTCTCGCGCGCGCGCGCGCGTTTGCTCGCTCGCTCGCTCGCTCGCTCGCGCGTTCCATGCGGGGGCAGAGCATTATTTCAGGCTGATTTATGGGTCAGGCCGATCCTATACCGGGTACGGTATTTGCGCGCCGGGTATCAACTATCGACGCGACGGACGTCGTGGCCCGTAGGCGCCGAGACAAGAAGTGCAAAGTTCGCGCGGATCCTTCCCGCGAATAGGTACCTCTTCTCTCACCGCCGATTCTCTCGCCTCCGGAGAGGCGGGTGAAGGTGACACGTTGCAACGTTACAAGGCTATCGATGCGAAAGGTCAACGCGGTAGCGGCCTCCTAGTCGACCGAAGCGACGCTTTTGACCTTCTCGGGGCGCCGGCACCGTGACCGCATATAGCGATAGTCGACACTAATTCTGCACTGTTGGAAAATTTGACTTAAATTTAAAATATATCGCATGTGTCCCAAACGATCCTTACATATTTTTGCGTTAATTTAACGTAATATGGATATGTCAAATGGTGACATTAATATTATGTTAATATTTTAACATAAAATAAATGCAAACTTTATAGTAATTTGAAATAAATTTTGTGTAAGATCCACAAATTTTTTCAATAATAAAATTTAAAATATGTGTACATTGTGTTATTTTTATATTTTTTTTCCAATTGTTTTAATAATTCAACATTTGAATTTAATTAATACAACAGCAATATGTTAAATTAACATATGTGCATGAATATGCTAAATATTTAACATAAAAATTTTAATCCGCTTATTTTTTAACAAGAAAACACAAATTTTCCAACAGTGTAACTTTCTCAATCGTATTGATTTTCGTCAAAACTTGATAAGAGAATCGATAAAATATAAAGCGAGTAATTGGGCGTATAATAAAAGTTTCTCTCTTTCTTTCTCTACGCAAAGTTCTATGAACATAGAGAGATCACTTTTCAAAATTATAATCTGATTAAAATTTCTCGTTGTGCCGTTTTCAAAACGATGAAATCCTCTTCTATGTTGCGACATGATATCGTCATCACCTTCTCTCTGACGCAAAATTAAATTAATTTTACGCTCGTAAAAATGAGTCATAGAATCGTATCTTTTCTTCGCGACCAGTCGTATCTTTAAATCAACGTTTTCTTTTCTTTTGTTCGTTAAAATTTTTCTTTTAACAACAACGTAAAATATATCTTTTGATATAATAAAATATTATTTTAAGAAATACCATTTATTAGAAACAATATATTTCTAGTTTCAGTATGCGTTCGAGTGAATGGTCTGTATTTCTCTTTGTGTATATTGTTTCTTTGTTTATTTTACATGTATCGTATTTTCTTTACTTATTGTTAAAAATATGGCACCTTTTGTTAGGATCGAACGGAAAAGTCCAGTAAGTTGGAAAAAAGTGATAAATTCCGAATTCTTGGAAATTCCAAATTTTTACTGTCCCGAACTTTCTCTAAAATGCAATAAATCATTATATTTAAAAAAAAAAAAAAAATTAAATCAAAATAATATCAAAGTCTTTAAATTCAAATTAATATATGAAATATCTGAAACAAAAATTTTAGAGATATAAATGTTATTAAATTTTATATTAATTTTTAGTTTAATAAGAAATGTAGTAATATAGTAACAGAATTTAAACCAATATAGATCCGACTCGCGTTTACCATTCAACATGTAGCGAAATCTAATTTATTTTTGCTACGTCGATTCCTAATATCTATTACGGATTTTATATTTATATATTTTGAATAAAGCTTAAATTATAAAAAAACACTCTCTCAATTAACGAATACGGATAAAAAGATTTTCTATTTATTTGAACATTTTAAGTAGAGAAGATCAGTCTTTGCCGGTTTTCCGGAAAATATCATCGGCTTTTATCACTGGGCACAGAATTTATCAAAAAAATGTGGAATTTTTCCAATCCTGCCTTTTACGCATGGAACGCTTTGCGAGTATCGTTAATTAACGATTATATTAAAACATCAACGTGAGATGTTTGATATATATTAATCCTCTTGTATTTGACGTATCTTTAATTCACCGCGATAAAACTATTCGCGACGCGCGTTTCGCGATTTCGTCGCGTCAAAAGATACTCGACGATGGATCGAAGAACCGGCAAGTTTCGAAGTGACTCACAGAATGAAGTACCGACTTCACCGATCGGCCGATCGTTTTTCTCTTTTCTTCGACTTTGCGAAAGGTCGAACCGGTGACCCGACCGGTTTCCTCGAGGCGCTTACGTCGAGTCTTAGCTTAAAGCTTACGCGCGCGACTAAGAATCTTTATACATAATACGCGATGCTGAAAACTTCAAGTTACTTGTTATCGAAACGCCGATCGGTTACAGCTCGACGGAGAAGCGTAATATTCGTCATGTATAAAAGAAAAGAGAAAAAAAACGGGATAATCGCGATAGAAGGATTTCCACGATGGTCGATGACGCAAAATCTAACGACGGTTAATTTCAGCTTGATTTTTCGAGTCCACAGTTGACAGAGCTCTGATCGAATCAGTCTCCTGTCGCGCAAAAACATCTCGGATGCTTCAATTATTTTTCTCGCGATTGAGAGTTATACATTCACGATCGCGATATCTCGCAGAAACTAATTCACTAACGTCACAGACGCGTATCTTTTTCATACGCGCGACGCTCGTACACTTGGAGAACGATACCTTGTAAAAGACCCCCCTAAAGGGTCCACCTTCCCTCGAAGATCGCGACGATTGGTCACACGTATCGGATCGCGCATATCTCGTAATAGGAGAGAAAAAAAGAAAAGAAAAAAAAACAAGTATCGATACGAAACGGGAATAACGAAAGAAAAAAAAAAAAAATGAAGAATAGGATAAAACGATAGTGCAGTACCTGTGCTGCTTGAGATTGTCCTGCCGCTTGAAGGACTTTCCGCAGACCTCGCAGGTGAAGGTCACGTCGTCCTTATGGCTGCGCTCGTGGATCATGAGGTTGTAGGGCTTCGTGAAGCGCCGCTGGCAGTACTTGCAGACGAACTCTACCGTGCACTTGGCGCGCATCTTCTGCCGCCGGCCGAACTCCCTGCCGTGCCCCTCTGTCTCCATCGGCATTATCGCGAACATCCTTATAAATTCCCACCGCTCCTTCTCTTGGTCGAGAGTCTCTGTCCTTCTCCTTTCCCTCCTACCCCTCTCTCTCTCTCTCTCTCTCTCTCTCTCTCTCGCTTTCTTTCTCACTCTTCTCTCGCCGACGCCCGGAGTCACTCCCACCACTTTGTCTGTCTCCCTCTGTCCTTTTTCTCGGTACGCTTCGTCGTTCTCTCTCTCTCTTTCCCTCTTACTCTGTCATGTACTCTCTGTCACGCTATTTCTCTCTGTCTCGCATGCAGAGACTTTCGTACGCTCTCTCTCTCTCTCTCTCTCTCTCTCTCTCTCTCTCTCTCTCTCTCTCTCTCTCTCTCTCTCTCTCTCTCTCTCTCTCTCTCTCTCTCTTTTTCCTTTTATCTGTCGTTCCTCGATTCGCTCTTCACCTCCCGCGTAAAGCTAGTCTCGAGCGCGGCTGATCTCCTGGGAGTGAGATCACTGCTTGTAGCACGTCTCGCGAGAGGATCCTCTCTGCCTGAAAAGAGCACAGAATCGATGATTCCTCCGATCTGACTCGCGCGCGGCTCGAGACGGAATCGGCCGCGTCGCCGTCGCGCGGAGCAAAGTATTCGCGTATACGTATATCTTTGACGATATCGACGGCGAAACGTCGTTCTACCAGCGACGGGTTAAGTAATGTCTCGAAGCAGATTGTATAAAGTATTTTGCATTCCCCTTATTGAAACGCGTAGGCGGAGGAAAGCGCGCCTCGCGCGGAACATCTTGCATCGAATTATTCGCGCGACATTTTATTAGGATCACGCTTAAAACTAATATAGGAACATAGAAATGACTTTGCAAGAAAAGCTCGTTGCGGGATATACCTAACGCGAATCGAAATAGAATATAGCTTTCGATGTGGAGAACGATCAATACGCATCTTAAATTCTGTATTTGCAAAAAAAAAAAAGTAACACAAAGCTAATTTAATCGATGGTAATAAATAAAATTGAAAATGGTAAATAGAATCCGCGTATAAAAATATTAGGTAAGCTTTGTTTTTCTCATCTTAATTTATTTTGTAAAATGATCTTTAATTTGATATTATCTTTATTTTAACTCTGTATAAATTTTGCAAAGTTGCACTTGCATGAGTGAAAACTGTATTATGTGATTTTTACTTCTTCAAATATAATAGAATTAATCCACCATTAAATGTATCATTTATAATTATATTAAATATTTAATATAATCACAATTAATTTTGCGAAATGTTGTCAAATTTTTGTGAAATTAATAATCATATTTTAATATTATGTGATTATACATTAAAGAGTATTTATATTATATCTGTATTTAGTCTTGTACTTTAATACAAAAATTCCCGATTTTATTATTTCTGCAAAGAGCACGGTGAATAATTATATAAAAAAGATACGAATGAAAAATTATTTTTCTATTGATGTGTGTGTGTGTGTGTGTGCTTTTGCTGAATACATAATTTAAATTATCGCTCCTAGCGTATATCCTCCGGAACATATTATTTCAATTATTTTATAATCGTCTAGTTTTATATAAATTTTATTCACACGAGCTAACGTATGCTCGAGATAAACGAGAGAGAGAATGCGCGGCAACTGGTGCTAAATTCACAAATACGATCCATAATTTTTACTTCGCCATCCAGTTTTGCGTAAATCGTGATAATATCTCTAGACGCTGCTCGAAGAAGAAACACGAAAACAAGTCGTCGATTAACTTTTATGCGACTGTGCGATGTGGGCTATTTTTAAATTCTTAAATAAAAAGAATTTAAGTAAGATTATTATAGAAGACTGAAATGCGAAAAGAATTATAATTTGGCCAAATATTTCTAAACATATTATTTTTTTGCTTATCCTCGCTTTACGTTAAACAGATGTTTTTTTACCGCGTGATGAATTTTTTCAAAGATATCCTAAAATTAAGTCAAATTCTCGACTTCTTCGCGAGCAATTTCTTACATCTATTTTGACTTCTGACATATATAACTTCCAACATTATTACTCTTGAAATATTTCTTAAATTTCGGAAATAATTTGAAATCTTATGTAAGCCGATTCCACATCAAAGCCACACATTTTCATGCCTCGAAAATTATCATTTATTTCACTGTTATCGCTCGCGTATATTTCAAAGAAAAGAATAAAAAGACACGATAAATAAAGAAAAAAATAATCATTCATCTTTCTCTTTTTCTTTATCTCTCTCTATATATGTATATGCAATATATTAATTGTATTATAAACAAATTATAGCGAAGAGATAAAAATCTCTCGCAAGAGTATTGTTTTCGGAATTTGTCGAGTGTGAACAAAGGGACCACAAGAGGAAAACTGCTCTTAATAATACGGCTTGAGATCGATGTCGATGAAGAAAAAAAGAAGATAACCCGTATAAGGAACCAATCGCGGGGCGCGCGTAACCGCTGGGACGGGAGCCCCCTCGGCAGGTCTCGCTACCGGGCTCACGCGTATTATTAAGCGCACGGCGCACGCTCGAATAAAGTGGCGTGTCCGAATGAATAATATAAGCGTGCCTGGGCGTAACCCAGATCGGTTTAAGCCGTGGACCCCCTCACGCGGCGGTGGAGCCTAACTCGGAACTGCGCATTACGCGCGATTCAAGTCATCGCACGCATTTTTATAAAAAGACTGCCGTTTCCTGTCATCCGGATAGGATAACTTTGGCATAAATACTGGATGTCACGACGCGCAATATAGGTAGCAACGATATTCGCGCTATCGCAAAAACGGAGAGCTGTTCGTATCACTTTATTGTTTCGGGAAGATGGAAGCGCAAAAATTCGCGGCTGTACAAGCGCAGCTTTACTTTGATAATCTAAATTTTTGACAATTTTATCAATCGCATACACACGCAACATTTTTCTTCAATTAGAATATAATAACTGTAAGGAATAATATTTCATTTGAAAAATCGAAATTTTTCTATCATTTCCGATCTCAATTTTCTCACGTTTTTGTGCATTTTAAAGAAATTCGACAGATTTAATTTAGGGTTTATAGAAATCAAAGTTCTCACTTTGTATCTGAAATAATTTTAAAAGTGAGTAATCCGTCTGTTCGAAGTATGAAAATAAATATTAGATCGAAAATTGAAAGTAAAAAAAAAAAAAAAATTTAACTCGGACGAAAATATAGATGCTGCTCTTAATCTGACTGCCCTTTAAATTTGACCAGTTTTCCTTGGAATCGCGCAAATTTACATTAGCCGTTTCTGTCACGAGACATTGATATACGTACCAGTGAAAATGAACGACACATCACGGCTACTACGTAGCAATCTTGTCGAAGAGTTATGAGGTCGTGATACGCCTGTATTACCCGAGACGGAAGAGACACATGTGGCAGGAACAGGTTCTCACTTTGCGCGCGAGACGAGGTTAATGAGTTGTACGTTAATGAGTCGGGTGCCGAGGAAAGCGACATTTAGCCGTGTAAACACTTATAAGTTTTACATTACACACGTGCGCGCGCGCGCGCGCGAATAATCTGTTGAAGGCGATGATAAATGAATCGCGCTCTCTGAGAACCGGCCAAGTCTGCGTCTGAGAATTCGACCGCGATCAATATAAATTAATAACATAATAAACAAATAAGAATTACACGAATAACGAGAAGCGATTATTTCGAGTCTTGATAATACTCTCTATAGAAGCTCGTAACTAGAGAAAAAAATGAAATAAAATCGCGCGCGCGTAACGACATATAAGATGAGTAGCATCGAGCACGCGAATAATGACGTTTCTGCGACAAGAAGGCAAATAACCGTGCCGGTTATTACGTTTTCGCCTCGCGAGAGTCGGCGCGGTCGCCTCCATTTAATGGTATGATAATGTACGATAATGTATGATAATGCGATATTTATGTAGATGTCGTCATACTGGCAGAAGACTCGCGAATAAACGGAGGAGCGTCTTCATATGTACGCGAAGCTACGGTGCGAAAGTGAATTTTGTTGTGCCGAGAGAAAGAGAGAGAAGGGGAGAGAGAGAGAGAGAGAGAGAGAGAGAGAGAGAGAGAGAGAGGGAGCTCGGAATAATCAGGCGGGACTTCTCCTTTCGCAACGTGAACGAAATATCGCGCCATTAGGTACGCGATTGAAAGAAATTTCGAATATCAATCACGCATCTTCGCATTGTAATTTGAAGTAATTGCAACGAATGAACGAACGGAGAGTTGGATTTTTAATAATTGTCAAAGAATTCGTTTAATAAAGTAAAGCGAACGTATGCGTTCAAAATGGATTCTAAATATTTTTAGATACCGTAACATTCCTTCAGATACCGAAGAATTCTCAAGTTCGTCGAACGAACTCATCGACACATTTTTCTAACAAATTAAACCGGGAAAAATACGCGAAGGATCTGAGAATGACCAAAGATTCGACGCTATATACATATTTGCGAATCTCGCTATCGACGTTCTTGAACGAAGGAAAAAATCGAGGTAAACGGGTCTAACCCGCAGTCGCGGGTGCCCTTTTGTTCCTTCCGCGTCGCGGTAGTACAGGAAGGGCGGAGTGCGTGGAACAAGAAGCCAAGCAGAGCCAATCGAGGTGGAACGGAGAGACGACCAACCCGAGGGGCCCCCGACTCGATATACGTGCGTGCACTCGTTCTTGCGTGCATGGAGGAATAAAGGAAGGAGCGGTAGCCCTCGGAGTCGTTCGTTCGTTCCTTCTCCTCGCCGCAGCGTGGAAGGCCGGTAGCCAACCAAAGAAGAGTAGCTACCGTGCACCGCCCTACCGCCGACTACCGGTTTTCGGCGGCCAGTCGCTACCGCACCGCGGCCGGAGAAGTCCACCGAGTACGGATGGACCACACCCTTCCTCGCCTCTCCCACCCCGACGCGAGACGTATCTCGGAACCCGCGGCGGGTACGCCAACGGATCTCACGCGCAAGGGCGTTTCTTCTCCGAGAGATCGTTCCCTATCGCGCGGGAAGATTCGCGGCGGCTGCGAGGGAAAAATGGTAGCCCGGCGATGGACCCCGCATAAAGGATTCTCGAATAAGTCGACACACCGTGTAGAATCGAACTTGAGGAATCTGCGCTAAAGATTTGAATATTAAATTTTTTAAATGACGGAAAATATATAAATAATTTCAAAATTAGTCGATACGATTTGATTGGCGAGTTTCATTCGTGCTTTAATGAAAAAGTAAGAAACCTACTATGGATCATGATCATTGAATCGGAACGGAAACGATTGTTTTGCGTAATGTGAAATATAGGATTTACTTTTCGCGTTACAGAAAAATTATACATTTAAAAACGTATTCATAAATTACCGGGCAGATCCGAGAAGAAAGGCTTGCGTAGAAAGCTCGAAGGAGATTGGAGTATAAAAATTATGGACAAGAGGCCATTCGACGACCAATCGAAATGCAGCGGCTACCGCGCACCGTCCTACGATCTGCTATTTTCGAGTCCAGCCGCAAAGACTCGAGATACGCGAATAAATATGGATCGCACGTGTTCCCGCCCCAGGTATGCACGTGAGTGGAAGATATGCGAAAAGATTCCGATAGATATTCAATAATACAGATACCTCCCTTTCGCTCTCTTTGCAGAGTATATAAACGACCATATTGGAAATTTGTAACGCTATATGATCTGCTTTCTCTCTCTCTCTCTCTCTCTCTCTCTTATTGTTAATGTTATTTCGAATATTATTAAAGTAATAATGTTATTATATTAAGCATTTGGATGCACGATTGGTGCGTCTGGTAATTTCTATCTCAAATTTAAATTGTATAATTATATAACAGAGTATAATTGAAATTATATCGCTCTATCAATTAAAATTATAAGTAATAAATTAATCGACTTTGACTTACCGAGATAGAAGAAATGCGAGTAAAAAGTTTGTCCTCTCGAGCAGTAGTACTCTTCCGTGAAAGTAAAAATCTGTAAGCGTTTCGGCGAACGAAGAACGAAACTCGCGAAAGGCGTCTAGACTGAATTGCGAGAGAGATAAATCGCGCGCGGTTACAGCGAGTATATAGCGTCTCACGCCACGCCACGCCAACAATGTAAACGTGTTACTTAAACGGGACTCCGGTGGCTCGTGAAAGTGTTGGAAGATGCTGCGCGTGTGTCTTCCGGGCTGACAGGTCTGGACCGTTTGGGTGCGCGGCGTCGACTGAAGCTTCGTTTGGCCGGTCGGTTCACTGGTAGCCCGAATAGGTAGGCATACCAGAAGACGGTAGGACGCGGTGTGTAACCGCCAAAGGTCTCCTCGTCGTCGTCGTCGTCGTCTCGCTTCTTCTGGTTGGAGGACCGGGAGACACCTCCCTACCGAACCGACTAACCGATATCCACTAGTTGTCGTTCGTGTGAAGGTAGCCTCCCTCGATTCCACGGGGAACGTCCAGGATGTTTCTTCCTCGACCTCGTTGCGGTGGTAGAGGTAGAAAAGAGGCGGCTGGGGCGGCGAGGGAGGAAAAGGTGAAGGAGGAGGAGGAGGAGGAGAAGGAGGAGGAGGAGGTGGTGGTGGTGAGAAGGATGCGGAGGAGGAACGGGAGCAGAGAAGAAGGAAAATGAGGGAAGAGGGTGAACGATGGGTGGGTGATGTCGGTAGAGAGAGGAAACGGCGAGAACCGATGATAAAGAGCAAGACTCGACGAAGAAGGAAAACGAGTGGTAGCGCGTCTTGTAGCCCGACTCCGCGTGCGTCCTTGTCTTACCCAGACGCCGAATAGCAGCGCGGTTATTCACAAATCCTTCGTCGACGCGGCTTCCTGAGCTCCCGCTCGGTACCCGTTCACCCTCCCCGCTTTCCCCACGACTGTTCGCCGTGTTCAATCGCTCCCTCTCTTCCACGCATCACGGATCCTCGGCATCCCTACCATCGCGACCTGCGTCTGGGTCCGCCCTCGTAACCGTCAGGCGAGAGCATCCCTCTTCACCCACGCCGAGACCCTTTCTGGGTCTATAATCTCGCCTGTGTCTCCCCTACCCTTCTCTTCGAGTATTCCAATACCGCCGCTTCCTTCCGTCTTCGCCTTTTCCCGAAAGGGTACCCCCCGCGGGGGCGGTAGCTAACCTCGGCCGTAAAGGCTACGAAGGTAGCGCTCGTATCCAAAAGCTAGAGCCACTGACTCTTTCCGGCGCGCGCGCGTTCAATCTACTCACCTATTTATCTACCTGTGCACAGGCTCGGAATATATGTTGCCGATCGTTCATTCTTAGAGAAGACGGTTGATATCTTCCCGAATAAACGTCGCGAGCTATTTCACATCTATTTACCCGCAAAAGCGCGACGAATCTGCGATTCTCGCGGAGAAAATTCGCGGATGCGAGAACGCATTTTTTTATTTCTGCCGCGGTAGGAAAGATCGGGAGAAAGGCAGATTTAAAGAAGACGAGAGAGAGAGAGAGAGAGAGAGAGAGAGAGAGTAAGAAAGACAGACAGGTAGACACAGAAGGAGAGACTCCGCTGACGATGAGAAGAAGCGGATAGTGTGGGAGAAAGTGGAGGTGGAAGGAGCGTGCAAAAGCGAAGAGCGGGGGCTGACACGATGCCGCGGGGGTTCCCAGGACACGTGGGAAATGCACAGTAGTCGATGTCAATCCCCCCACCATAGGCGGCTCACTCGGGCCCCGCCGGGCCCCACCACGAAGTTGCTGGTGAGTCGGAGAGCCATCGCCAAGATTCCGGGCGCCGCCCATCGAGATCCTGCGGTATCGCTTCATTGGACAATCCCAATCCGGACGGGACGATCGCGCGCGCGCGCCTCCCTCGCCGGAATGATCGAGTGGTGGAAAAATTCCACGGAAACGGCGACGACGATCACGACGATCACGACGATCACGACGACAACGACGACGACGACGACGACGACGACGACGACGACGATGACGACGACGACGACGACGATGACGACGATGACGACGATGACGACGACGACGACGACGACGACGACGACGACTACGATGACGACGTCGATGGGAAGAGGAAGAGGATAATGAAAAGGACGAGGAGGAGGGAACGAGTGGTAACAAAGGCGAACGCCGACGAGCCTGGTATGCGACGAGCCATGGTCACCAGTTCGATTTGCGAAAATGCATCGCCAAAGATGGAGAGGCATTGAAACAACAATAGGGGATTGAGAATATATTCCCCTTAATAGAGAGATTTTGAATGGCAGAGGATATATCTTTCATATAAGTGGCATAGAAATACACATTGATTACTGTAGCAATTCTACTGACATGTTGAAAGTAAATGTAGCTGCTTCGTTACGAAATAATGATGCAGCGAATTGAAACGTCGATAACCAGAAATTCAATATTGCGAATTATACTGATTTTTTCTACGCACGTACGTTTCTGCGTAATGTCAAGCACATACATCATATTTAATTCGTAATGTTTAAACGCAACTAATAAATTTCCGATTTTTTGATTGCAATTCAAAAAAAAATTTCGAGAAATTCTCTGTTTAGAGTATTTGAACGATACATTTATATTTTTAATAGGAGGTAACGCGCGAATTATTAATGCAGAAGAGAGTTTTAATAACGTTAAATTATTTTTTTCTCCCTTTCCCCTCCAACTATATTTCTCTCAATAATAATTCGCAAAAAATTTTAAAAGCGGAACGTTGAATTTTGTCACATTTTTGCCTGATTGGATCATAATATTTTTTTAAATTATCTCTGTTGTAATATAAATGCAATTAATATTATTGTATCGAATAAACGACGTATATCGCCCGCAGAAATGATAAAATAATAAATATAAAATGTGCAAATGGACGATGCGTCATAACTGGCTCGATACCGAAAAATAATAATCATTGAAAAGAATTCATGAACGTTGTGATTCGAATCATTGACCATTATTACAATCCTAAATAATTCGAATTATCGTAACGTTTGTCATATTTTTCCAATAATCACACTATTTCCTCAATTCGATGTACATTAATAATAAAGCTTTCTTCTTACGAAAAGTCTAAGTAAAACGGTGTCTGAACGGTATTTGTCCAAATTTTTTTCCCAACTTTACGTTAAGTTAGAAGTGGTGGTCAACAAATACACGCAGAGATCCAGATATCTGGCTTGTCTAATCAAAAGTTCGAAGGGTGTACCGAGAAGTCGCGTTATCTTGATATTTAAGATAAAAGAGAGAGAGAGAGAGAGAGAGAGAGAGAGAGAGAGAGAGAGAGAGAGAGAGAGAGAGAGAGAGAGAGAGAGAGAGAGAGAGAGAGAGAGAGAGAGAGAGAGAGAGACGGCCGTGCGTATTCGGTGATCGCGCGGATCACAGAGAGGCCGCCGCCTCTGTTGGCGCAGGAAACGGAAACTGACGGAAACAAAGCCTCGGCAAATAGACGGCATCTCTCACAGGGGGAATGTTACGAGGGCAAATAACGCGCGTCCTCTCGTTATTGCTCTCTCTCTCTCTCTCTCTCTCGCCTCGTCGGTCTCGCGTCTCGCGACAAATATTGTCACGTTCGCGGTAGAGAAGGAACGACAGCGGCATCGCCTCTCGTCTTCGAGGGGCCCTGACAACCGATAGATTAGGGGGACCCGGAGCCGCGATACTGTATAAACGACGTCGCCGCGAGAGATAACGACCGAGAACCGATCACGATAGATCTTGTGTCGAATTAGCAGGTAGATAGGTAGGTAGGTCCGAGCGTGAGAAACCGCTTGCGCCGATCTTGAGATAACGTAATCCGAAAAGAAAATTTGTGAATGGGGCCTCGAAAAGTGGAGGAACGCCCCCTCTTCGTTTCTGATCGTGCGTTGCGAATTCGAAGGGAAAGGACAGCGTGAAATTTTTTCTTTCCGGAACCATTCTTCTGACAAACTTAACAAAGTGACAGTAGCTACCGCGAGATCTGGCACAAACGACAGTTTAAGAAGTACGAATCGCATTGTGGCTTTTGCGATTTAACACGAATAATTGCTCTGTGCTTTAGATGTATTTGTAACTGTAGAATTTTTATCTTCTTCCAAGCCACACAGAAACCAAATTATTTCTATTCCAAAATATTAATATAATTTATTTCTATGTATATTAATTAATTAATAGAAAAATAAATTATATTATATTATATCTCGACATGGAAATAATTAATATATATTTTTTATACAACAATTTATCGTACATATCTATCTTGTAGGGAAAAAAATTTGCGCGATACAATAGTTTCATTTAATAAAAATCATCATATAATAAATAAACACAAATCACATATAGCGAGATATATTTTAAAAAAGGAGAGAGATATAGCGGAGCATTATTCTTTTAATTTTAATGAATTGAAAATAAATGCGTTGCGGTTCGCGCAGAGCGTTTATACCAAAATATAAAGCATTGGCAAGAATTTGTCGTGGATTCTAAATTGTCGACTGTATATATATATATATACATACGATGATAAGTGTGCCTCCCAGTAATGGCGGTCACATCAAAGCTTTACTCGCGTTCTTCGTCGGCGTGAAGTCGCGGCTCATAGATACTAATGGAAAAGTGTGTGTGTGTGCACGCACGACAATGTTTCGTATCTCTTAATGGTCGTTTCACAATCGTTTTGTGAGCGTACGAATTTTGCGTTCTAGAAGTGGGATTAAGAACGTTTAGCCGAGAGAGACGCTGTAACAGCTTTACCATCGTTTCAATAAAGATAGGCAGCGCGAGTTTGGAATGTTTGGATTAATTCAGATGCTTTCTTGACAAATCTTGATAATAAACGAGCAATAAAATATGCATGACGTTAGAGAAGTCTTTTTAAGATAATCTATTATAACATTTTCTTTATAATAATACATCTGAAAACTATTTAACTTTTTCATTTATATAAGTATATGTCTTATATATTTCTATATACATGTATAATATTAATTGCATAAAATAAACTTACTTAATAACAGTCTCTCTCTCTCTCTCTCTCTCTCTCTCTCTCGTTATTTTGTAAGAAAAAGAGAGGGAGAGAATTTTTCCCAAATTAAAATTCTTTTCCAAGAATTTTTCTTCTCCTTTTTACGTACTTGCTATTTATTATTAATATTCGAGAACAATTATTCAATTACAGAAATTATGATGATTTCATATTCTATATTTACGAACGCAATATGCGTGACTTGCTTTAGAACCCCGGATTTGCCAGCTTTTATTACATGTTATCATCTGCGCACTTGTTTTCGCAAGGAAAAGTCATTTATACTATAGCTAGAAAGATTAACTAGATATTTTCAGTTTATTCGAATTCTGCATATCATCGCCAATTTGTATTTTTAAAAAAATATTCGTTCTTTACAATCTTATACTCTCTCTCTGTCTCTCTCTCTTTTTCTCTCTAATTTAAAAAGCGTTATATTTATAAAAGAAATATTTGTAAACTTGGCAAAAATTTGAATAAAGGAAATAATGCACAAATATTATAACACAATTATAATAAATTAATCCTCTTTTTTTCTATTTTTTTATTTTATCAGACTTACTTGCAATGAAACAAGCAACTATATAACAAATTTTAATAAAGTTACTCTTTATAAAACGTTACACAACCCTGTTAAATGTAAACTAAAAACTAATCCGTAGTGACACAGGTTCATTTTTTTAATCGTGAAATTGTTTTAAAAGTGTATCTTTATGTTAAAACTTTAATATTACAAAGCAGATTCAAAAAAAATCAGTACAGTGTGAAATTCCGCTAATGATAAACGTACGACGCTGTGAGCGAGACTTTACCCTAAGGTCCGAAGAGGCACCGGAACGAAGAGTTGGCTCGTATAATGGGCATAGGACGAACCCAAGAAGAATCATGGACTGAAGCCGCACCTTCTGCTGGCCACGTATAAGTATGCAACGCGCACACGTTATAATGCTACGCCCGCAAATGTACGGGCGACGTAAGATTATTGCGACCACCATAATGCCGGACGCGCAAATTCGACTTCTTCCACAACGGCATCGTATAGTCTTATAGTTGCGTGAGCAGTCATGTTACTTCTGATCCGTAAGTAATCGTATTCTGCCTATAATATGACGGCAAAGATGCAGAAAAAATGTCTTACGAATTTTATATTAATATACAATTTAATAGCTCGATTATATTAGAAATGTCACGATTGACAAGACAGTCCAAATTGTTTAGATCTTCTCCGACAAAATCATAGAAATGAAAACTCGATGCACAAATCAGTTGCGAGTCTCCAAAAATTACTTTTTCTTGGAAAAAAAAAAAACTGCCTGCTTGAAAAAAAACTGTGCTGTGAAAAAATTGGGCCTGTCTCATTTTTGAGAAGCTTACGTGAGATTTCGAGAGTAATAAGAATATTCTCCCTTGCATTTATATTTTGCCAAATAAATAAAATATTATTTAGGCAAAGATAGATAGAGAGAGAGAGAGAGAGAGAGAGAGAGAGAGAGAGAGAGAGAGAGAGAGAGAGAGAGAGAGAGAGAGAGAGAGAGAGAGAGAGAGAGAGAGAGAGAGAGAGAGAGAGAGAGAGAGAGAGAGAGAGCTTCTGAGATGCTTGATTCTTTTGGGCAACTTTATACTACATCTCCGATCTTGGAACACGCGAAGCAGCCAAGTAACCCGTTGACACATCCGTTTATACGGTGTATAAATACACGTGCGTAAAGCAAAGCGTGACGTGCGTCGCTCGCGCAGGAATTTGCCTTCGCGGCTTTACCGGATTTACCGAGACACCTCGTGAAACACGCCCATGTTTGACTTAGCTTTTGAGTTACGCCGAAATTTTCACAGAGACTCGCCGCTGTCACACAGAGAGACCGACGAGACGCGGGGGAGGGCGACCGAGAAGGAAGTGGAAGTGACACAGCGCGAGGATGTGTTCGTATAGGACTTATCATTTCTCGTGTAACGACGACGAGCCGCGCCCGACATGTACAGACGGAATAGATTGTTTGTCGATATTTTTTACTCACCTCCATTCCCCCTCGCCATAAAGCCGTCTGCGAGCGGCGGAGCACGGCTCGTAAAATGTACGAGCCGAGCTGCCAGCGGCACACTCTGCGCGCTTTATGTGCAAACAAACTATCTCTCGCAGGTATATATAATTCGCTCAATAATCGCGCTCGTTTTCGATAAACGATGAGAATTCGCTCAGGAACTCGTTCCGATATTCTTGCGCTAGATTTGTTAATCTCGTATGAAAAATAAGTCTTGTTTTCTTTGCCCCTCTTACATTCAATGGAAATTCTGTCACTCGTGCGTAATTACTTCAGCGATCGACACTATTTTCCATCAAAATTGGAAATATCTCTATTTTGGAGTAATATATATATATATATATATATATATATATATATATATATATTCAAATATATAAATATTCATAATATTATAAAATAATGCTCTGACCTTTAGTACGATAAAAAAAGTATTTCATTGTTTCTGTTCAATTTTTCATCCTTCTTAAAATGAGGATTCTCATTCTTACTCAGAAAATCGAGATAAATAGAATTAAATTTTTATTCAAATCAAATTCTTAATAAAGTTTGACTATGTACAGTTTTATAATAAAATAATTATTAGATATACAGTATAAAAATAGATCGAATATGATAATTTTTTAATTTGCTGTTAATTAAAGATACATTGTCTCACATGAAAACTCTGCTATTATTTACAGAAAAATTTTTAAATTTCTTTAATTAGATTAATGATTGTTCTTAATATTTCATAAAATTTTCACTTAACAACATCTTTTGAAGAATATATTTGAAAATTGATTAAGATTTTTTTATACATATACATCTCTCTCTTTCTCTCTCTCTCTTCGATTGGGAAGAAAGAATTAAAAGAATATATTGAAAAAATATAATAAATATCTATAATAAACTATATCTATAGCTATTTAAACACGACAATGTAAACGCGATATACATTTTTCATTCTATATTAATAATACTTTTATATATTTTGCTAAAATATCCGAGCTCTCCTTCTTGTTCGAAAGGAAAAGAAAAAAACGCAGCGCGCGCACAAAGTTGAAAGACACATCGCAGAATTATCTTATCTTTGTTTATTCACTTACATGCTGTTTGAACCATAATGCACGGATGGTTCCCGTCAAACAGAATTCTCTTTTCTTTTACAAAAGATTAAGATAACGTAGTGGACATTGTCAATATGCTTTAAGTTGCTTAAGGACACGCTTAAAGTTTGCACCTTTAGACCACCTTGGACGCTTGTGACGTTTCTTTGGAACTATGAATATTTATATCTTCGAAAGTTCACGCGTACGTCTTTTTCTTAGACTTTCTTATGAATCTAACATAAATTGTGCAAGACCATTTCTTCGCTCTTTTTCCTCATTTTTATATTCATATCGTGTGTCTGTAGAAGCTATCCGCGCTATCTGACAAGAGCATCGGAAAACAGAATGAAAAATCTAGCAGCTGATAAATACAACGCATATCAAATTATATGAAATAAAAATATAGATTATTTTTTTCTTATTTTTATAATGCATGTATTAATCTAGTTACAAAATTATTAATTATCTTGAACAAATCTATTTTATAATTTCAGATTACTGGCTGAGAGAGAGAGAGAGAGAGAGTTGATAAGTTAGCCACTGTCGGTTACATATCTCCAGCAACATCTCTATTATAGAAAAGAAAGAATTTCGTACTGCAGTCGATATTTTCATTTTTACGCGCTGTATTAAATGTGTACGTGAATTATTGTTAAACCAAAAGTTGGTTACAAAGAAACTAGTATTAAAACTGTTTTCATTCTATGTAATAATAAACTCATTGCCATATTACAATTTTCAGCTAATGAAAAAAGTTTTATGAAAGAAATTTATCTAGATAATTTTATAACAATTTTTGTTTATATAGGTAATACTGTTTAGATAAAAAGAAAAAGTTGATATAATGGAGAGAATCCTTGTTGATTCTGTGTAAGAAAATTTATAAAAGTTATTTAGTTTATTATTTAGTCAATAGTTTGAAAAAATATTGAGGAGGACTAGAGAAAAACGACACGTATGATTTAATTATATTTCACAAGAAAACGACATGTCTGATTTATTCCGCGACTCGTTGTCGACTGATTCCGTGAAACAATACTTCGAAAATATTTGATGTAAGAAAGAGAAAGAAACGTAAATAATAGGCAAGGATAGACAACAGAAAGCATAAGCGTGATTTCGAGAATATTTGATGTAAGAAAGAGAGAGAAATGTAAATGATAGACAAGGATAGAGAATAAGACAACAGAACGTAAACATAAGCGCGACGCCTCCGGATAAATTACATTGCATGAAACAAAAAATGTAAGTCTATAGCGATAATATTACAATGTTCAGAAAGTTAAAAATTATATTAAATTATATTCGTAACACAAATCAAATGCATTATTAATTCTGTTTTGTTTAAGCAATAGATTTTTCATTAAACGGATACAAATACTATCTTTTTTTATATCAATATAATTGCGCAGTTGTAAGTCGCAGTTCTTAATGTAATATTTTAAAACGTTCATATATTGATATGAATATGTTATACGTATACCCGTTAGCAATGCGTCTATCGAGAGAAACTTTCTTTTATTTCATCTTTCTTAATATATAATTTACAAAGTTACGCTTAACTCTCGTATATAAATCTAAAAATATATAGGCACTTATACACAAGGAATAAACTAATCAAGTGGAAAATAACAGGAGATTGATTGCTCGCACACATTTTGCAGCTTACGCTGCAAGTGGCTTTCGTTGTACATAATATATATTGTACATTGTATATATCGCTATACATGGAGTCTCTGCAAAATGCGACTCAAGTGTTTCGTCTTCCATCCTCTTGCGTTCTGTATCTTCTTTTACTTCTTTTTCGCTGTCTTTTATTCTTCTCTTTCTATCTCTCACATTTCCTCGCACGCATAAAATTTCATTTTCTCTCTCTATCTCTCTCGCATACAAATACATAAAAAATTACATTTCTGTTTTACGATATAAATCGCTAACCACTTACCACTTTCTAAATGATCTGAATAGACTTTAAAAACGCGCATATACGTATAATTTCGCTGAATTTTTATACATGTATAGATTTTGTACGTATAGTTATCATAAACTCAACATGTCGATACAAATTTATTGTTAATTATTTTATGATTCGCAATTCTAATTAATATTGTAACGTCCAAATTTCGCATATTTTGACAATTTTCGTAATATATACTTAAAATAATAATTACATAATATTACACGTATAAAACATGACGCAAATAGTCTCGTGCACTCGACTATCCGAATACATTGTAAATATTACACATCCATCAGGTAAAAAAATATATTTTTTAGATAACGTAATACATTTTTTATTTCTTGTTCGTATTTAAATGATAACACCTTCTTGATATCGAATATTTAAATTTTTAATATCCTGTAATATGCAAATTATTATCTGGTAATAATGATTTTCGATTACACGCTTTCATTGTGTATTTAAATCAATTGGTTTTAAAAACATGTTTATTCAACCATCGTTGCGAGGCTCGAAAAAAATTAACTAAATTCGAAGAATTTTACATTATCGCTTTTTTTCTTATATCTGATGCTGTAATGTATTGCTTGATTAATTCAGACTACTATCTTGAAATGTTGGTTTAGCAGAAAATTTCGATGATACACAATCTTTCGACTCGATGATGTACAATCTTTCCGCCGGAACAAAACTATATTTTTATGGAGAATTGTTTTTACCGTTCGCGTATCGAGAGAGGATTTCACTTCTTATACAGTTATCAATTAGCGGAGAGTTTGGAGTTTTCTGTCTCTCTTTCTGATCGGATGTCTTTATAACACGGTTATAAAACAAAAAAAAGAAACATTTAATTTTACACAATCTATATAAAATTAAATATTTTTTTTAAATATAAAAATACAGAGAGGTTCACAAATATGCTATCAAGTTAATATAACGGTCAATCAGAGCCAGACCCATAAATAGTCCTACATGATGTCAAACGTACATAGTAATGCAATACTCAATGCTCGTACACACTTTTCGTTCTCTCATCTCATTGTATTTCATTTTTTTAAATATAGATATCTTAAAGCGGATGCTGCAATTGTTTCACATATTATGCAGAATATAGTGGTAATAATAGTCGTGACACTAGCCAGATCAAAGTTACTCTGATTATTTTTTATAATGTTTCGCAGTAATTCTCCGCTATTTATATATTTATAGTGAGATTCATTTTTCATTCTCATATATTTTGTTCTTATCACAGTGTAGATCTTTGTGTGTCTCAAATTTTGTTTATCCCTCAATCTATACGCGGACCAAAAATCGAATCTACGGAGGGTTTTTCGCTTATCAGGCGATTGATCTACCCCACTGAATTTATCCGATAATGTAAATATTTTAATTAGCATCACATGTCAAATATTTATGAAAATCGCGAGATTCTTATCACAACGTTTCGTTTAAATAACTTGGAAATAAGTTTTAAACTAAATTTTAGAAAAAACAAAAATTAAACTAAACAAATTAAATTATACTTTGTTTTATAATAACGCGTGTTTATTTGCGTAAAACAAATATATAAAAATTTATTTTAGTTTAATTTATTTCTAACAATTTTGTCCAAAGTAAAAGGATATAAGAATAGCTGTTCATGTTTTTATATAAACTGCCATTATCTAAATTTTCAGTGTTCGTAAAATATTGTATAATGAAAGACAAAATACTGATATTTTTCTCTTAGTTACAAAAGTCTACATAAAGCCAATATAGAATTTTAAGCCTATAAAATGTATCATTTTTGTAGCTATTTCTGTTGCAATCTTTATCCATAACGCATATTAACGCATAATCGGACAAATTATTCGAATATTCGAGCACGTCGAAATTTAATTTAATCACAATGTGGCCGTTTCAAGAACGATAAGCTATCTCATAATGCATTCTCTCTCTCGATTAACGGTTACCCTTACACATGGATTCTTCGAGAGAGAGATTCAAAAGAATCTCAAATCTAAAGGAGAGTATACCTTTGTGTCGGCGCATAGCCTAAAAGGATCGCCTTTTCTTCTCTCTCTCTCTCTCTCTCTTTCTCTCTCTGCGGTCGGACGGTGTATACTTTGGTCCCGACAAAAGGATCATTAATGCTTCTTCCTCGCCGCGGGGGCGGGACAAAGGGATGGGAGGAGAAGGGGAAGGATGGGGAAAAAAATATTAATGCCATTCGTAGTCTAAGGTCGGCGGAATATTCTTAGAAGGGAAAAAAGCAGTAACGGGAGTAGGTATTTCGCGCGCGCGCGCGCGGATCCGCGCGAAGAGGCAGGCAGGTACATATAAAACGCCGTATTGCACCTGCCACGGTGGCACCACCGGTTGTTACCCCCGACCGCAAAATTTGCATTATCTCCCCCCCCCCCTTTCCCCTCGTGGACTCAAACGAGTGCAGGACAAAAGAGTGCTTCACGCGGAGAGAGAGAGAGTTCCGTATAATCTTATCTCTGTGGACTACTCTTTTTCCTATTGCAAGGCAATCGCGGGAAGAACTCTCGAGCGAAGCTCGAGAAGCGAGCGAACGGACTTGTATTAAAGCCAGAGGGATGTCACCTTTCCGGTTTTGGTCCACCGTCACCTCGGGACGAAGGAGAAAATCTCTATGGACCGCTATAAGGCACAATTTATTCGTTTATTTTTTTTTTCTTTCCTTCGAAATCTTTATACCGGTGGCAATCTTGATTAAGGCACATTTTTTTGGTACGCATTCGCTTAACAGTTTCATTCCTGAGAAACTATTTCTCGATGTTAGCAAATCGTATGACGATATACAAAACTCCTCTAGAGTATTTATGTATGTATATATATATATATATATATATATATATATATATATATATATATTGGATATAAAGAATGTCCAACATACATAATACATAATCACGTGACTATACTTGGAATGAGAGGAAGATCAAGTATTTCAAATTTAATAGATCAGAATCGCATACGCAGATTCTTTGAAAAAGAATTTTGAAGATACTTTTGAGAAACATCATCTTGCCACTCTCGAGTGCTTAAGTTTTCTCGCCATCGCTCGTATGAAAAAAAAATATCCGGCAGTAAAATACGTAAACAACGCGCAGACTTTCCGGCAGTTTCGACAAAAGTATTACTTCTATGTTGTATTTTTTTACGTCTCTTCCAAGAATCAGATCGTGCGACTCACAAAATGTCCACAGGGAGATCTCATTCTTTGCAAAGATTTCCTATGCTTCGCACATAATCCTTACAGTGTCCACGAAATCTCGATCTG
The DNA here is from genome assembly GCF_030449975.1 of Polyergus mexicanus. Lineage (NCBI taxonomy): Eukaryota > Metazoa > Arthropoda > Insecta > Hymenoptera > Formicidae > Polyergus > Polyergus mexicanus. The sequence continues at coordinate 3,790,255 of NW_027223324.1, forward strand.
CGAACGATACAACAAAAAAAAAAGAACTACCTGCGACGACAAACGCGCATTTTCTATCGGCCCATTATGTCCGCGATAGTGAAGCCTTGGCGAGCCGGTGCCGGTCTTGGCGGTGGCAGTGGTGGTTGCGGTGTCGGTGCCCTGGGCGGTCTGGCAACTTCCTTGTCGCGTTCCCTGTTGCGTTCTCTCTCCCTACTCTGTTCCATCTCCGCGCGTTCTCTCTCACGCTCGCGCTCCTGGAGTTCCAGCAGCACTCTGGAGGGACCTGGAGAGCTGATTCTTCGTCGGTAGGAAGTCAGGACGAGCGGCGGTGGCGGTGGGAGAGCGGCCGGTGGATTCTGGGTGACGGAATGCGCGGCGGACATACCGCTGGTCACCGTCGATGGTTTCGTCATCGGTAGCAGGTCTCTTCTTATCTGAAGCTGGGGTCTCTGCGGTAGAGACGGCGCGGCCGCTGGTGTCGTCGATGCAGTTGACGATGCCGCTGGTCCTTGAGAGGGATATCCGGACGAGCTGGATGACGTCGCAGGCGGCGTAGATGGTGTCGTTGAAGAGGATGAGGAGGACGAGGGTCCTGGCTCCGGGCTATCCTCCTCGGGACTGTCGTCATCCCTTAACGCTTCCTCCAGCGCCTCAGGTGGTACGTCGCCGACGGCGTGCGTTAGTGCGTGTCTGCGAAGATCGCAATTCCTGCGAAATACCTTGCCGCACGACGTACACTCGTAAGGCTTGTGATCCGTGTGTGTTAGAAGATGCGTCTTGAGGTTGCTGCGCTGGTTGAAACTGCGCGCGCAGACGGGACACTTGTGCGGAGATTCCTCCATGTGCAGGATCTTGTGAACCGCTAAAGTACGACTCTGACAGAAGCCCTTGCCGCATTCGTTGCATTTGAAGGGCTTCTCTTTACTGTGGATATACCTGAGGGCGAAAGAGATCAGGAGGTGATACAGTGTTTAAAATTTTATATTTTAAAAATTTATAAAGATAATAGATTTTCTATTCTTACTATTTTTGTATCCTTTTAATCCTTAATCTTAGATCCTCTTAATATTACGGATAAAAAAATTGTCGCAATAAATATATAATAAAATTTACACATAATTTTTCCCCACACTTTAATATTTATGCTTTATACAATAATAAATTGTCTTAAATTAATGTCATAAAAAAAAGAAACGTGCATCGTATACCTATGATCTCTAAGATGATCCTGCCTCCTAAATGCTTTGCCACAAATGTCGCAGGAGTACGGCCTCTCGTCGGTATGAGTTCTCTCGTGAATGAGAAGGTTATACGATTTTGTGAACTGTCGATTACAGAATTTACAAATAAATTGCTTCTTCGGCCTGGATGCTCTACCGGGCGCTCTGAGTAGCCTCCGGTCGAGATGCTGATGAGCTAATGGACCACCCGGAGGATACAGAGCGGAACTGCCAGGAAAAGGACCGGCAAAGACCGGATAACCGGGAGGGGGTTCCAGGAGAGGGGGCGGTGGTAACAGGAGAGCCCTTGCTGCCAATTCCTTCCTCTTATCGGCCATCATGGCCATGATCTCGTAACTCGAGGAGCTTTTCCTGGCCACCGACGACTCGGGACCGACTTCGTGCTCCGAATTCGTCGACGACGTGGACGTAGGCGGTGGACCGGATAGATGGGGATGCATTTCACCTGGATACGGTGTGAGATGTAATCTTGAAGGCACCACAGGTACGAAGGCCGACGACTCTCGGTGCGCATGGCCCAGACTGCTCACCAAGCTGTGACGATGATGATGATAGGCGGCGAGTGTGCCAGCTGGATCGAACCCCCTCGAGGTCGACGCCGCGCCGGAACTGGAGGACGACGAGGACGCCGAAGAGGGACCTGATCTTGGAGGCGGTCCGAGGCCCAGGTCCCGACCTCTGCTCGTCTCCTCTGAAACCGTGGCCGAGGCCGACGTAACTACGATGTCGGTCGGCATATCGATTGCTGAAACACGAATATGTGTTAATTTAACGAAAAAATAAAAACCACATCGGTAGAATCAATAACATTTTTATTTAAATTAATAGATATTAAAAAAAAAAATATATATATATATATATACACCAAATAAACCAATAAAAGAAATTGTAAGCATTTAACATTGTAATTAAACAATTCTATAAAAATTTATTTAATATATATTATATATAAAGAAGTTTTACGTTTGAAAGAGATAATTATTTAAGAAATATGTAGAGATAGATATAATTTTTTATTTATGGTTTAAAAAATAAAATTAAGAAAGTTTTTAAAAAACGCTTAGTTTTTCACACACGCATATTTATATTTTTTTTATAACATAAAAGTCTCTTTAGTAAATAAAATTCAAATAAAAATCGAAAACGTTCATACACGTCCAATATATGGAAAATATTTTTCGAACTCTGAACTGCGTCTGTTTTGACAGTGTCTTGAGTTGTATATTCTTCACATAAATCTTATATGCATACACATAATATACTGTACACATATAATATAATATACTCATTCATATCGAGTTTCAATTCGGGGAAAAAGAAAAAGAAGTACGTAAAATATATATTGTGCATAATCAATGAATCGAAAAATTTAAAATTGCTATTTAATCTTTCAAAGATCGCAGTTTTTTTTTTTTCATAATAATCTTGCTTTAATAAATAATGTTTATATTTGATAGATAACTCGTCGCAAAATATGATACTGATTTCGAAATATTATACGTGTATAATATTTCGCGGTTCTATTACGCGAAGAAGAATTTTTTCGAATTCTCTCGAATCACATAAAGTGTAATAATTATAGATTTTTTTTTTTTTTAGCGCCACGAATTTGAGATCAAAATTACAAAATTTAGGGTAGCAGACTCAATATGGCTCAACATAGCCGTAAAGTATAGATAATTTATGAAAAAAACTTGGCATTTATATAAATATTTGAAGTAAATAAATAATTTTCTCTCAACACATACGGGGGGGCTTTTCTTTTTTTTTTCAAGCCTACTTGAAAAAAAAAAGATGAAGGAAAAACAGATATTCTCATGTAACTGATCAGAAAGCAGTTTAAATTTTACGAAATATTTAACTGATAGAGAACCACTGCGTACCAGCTCGCTCACCGCAAACTTTCGCAATCATATAGGAAATATGTATGGACAATGCGTTCGCAAGGAGATTTTCTATCAATCACATCGCGTATATCCGATTTACTTGTAGAATATCACGCGTATATTGTTTTTACAGATTACGCTCTTGGAAGAAGGGGGAGGCAATTTAAATGATAATTCGATCGTAACGCGCTCGTTCCAGTCATCTACGACTCGACAATGTCTCGCGTATCGGCTGCGTTTTACGAACGTGAACTGGTTATCTCTCCGAGACGAGCACACCTGCCAACATGGCTTCCGCGGACCCAGCGGTCACGGCTAGTCTCAGCAGCCATGTTGGAATCGCGAACGTAGGGACGCAACGAGACTCGGATCATTCCGCTCGTTTCCTTCGGAAACTTCTCGGATGAATTCCGTCTCCCAGTCTCTCTCTCTCTCTCTCTCTCTCTCTCTCACCTGGAGAATGTTGATGGGAAAGCCGTACAGGTCTCCCTTTCAGTCTCCTCTGGCGAACCACCGACGCATCTCCTCCGTCTGAAATGCCTTATTGGCTACTGAAAATCCGACGGAAGTATCCGTTGTATCTTGGAAACTGCGATAACAACTCGAAGCGATCACCTCGCGTATCCACTCTTTATCTTTGTCGGGTAAACACACACGCACAGATCGCTCGAGTAGCGCGGCTCGAGCAACGTATACCCTCGTCGCACTTTCGATCCCGGGCTCGGATCACCTCGGTAGCCAAGATTTCGGTTCTCCAAAAGTAAGCTGGCCGTGTCACCGGGAGGAAGGATCGCTCTTTCCCGCGGGAGAACGCGAAGGAGCGCGCGGGTTACTGCGTGTCGGATGCCGCCAGGTAGGCTTCGCCGCGGCTTCGCACACCCACGCAGGTGAGGCTCACGCACGACTCGTACACGCGCACGTATACGCGACTCGCCTGGGAGTCTTTCCGTTTGGCTGCCGCTAGTAGCGCTAGTAGCCGCTGGATGCTGCGGCCGCGAGACTGCCTCGCTCCTCGCTCTCTAGAGCTCTCTGCCTTTGGCGCGACGGAGGTGGATTCCGGCCTGCGCGTGGTTGTCAGAGCGGGACAGCCAGCCGTCAGGTCCGCGAGCGCGAGCGGCGAGGGGCGGACTGAGGCTGAGGAGGGTGCGCGCGGAGCTTTGCCGGTATTCCTATCTACCCAGTGAGACTATGAAGCGAGGCAGGCAGGTTGAACGCAGGAGGTTTAGGGTAGGAACGTGGTATGAGGAGCAGGTGCGTAAATGTGAATCCGGGCACCCTCTTCTCCTTCCTCTCTCTCTCTCTCTCTCTCTCTCTCTCTCACTCACTCACTCTCACTCTCTCTCTCTCTCTCTCTTTCTTTTTACGGATCTGTGGTCTGGTGCCGCCGCTACCGTATGGAAATTCCTCACCTTACATATTCAATGCTCGCCCGTGCGTAACGATGTATCGATTCGCGTTCGAGATACGACAGTTCCGGTAGTTGGACGAAGCGAGGGAGAAATGCGTCGCATCTGCGAGCACTCTATCTATGTCCGGTACAACATTATTTATGTTTCACGCGTATAAACTCCGAAGCTAATTCGCCGGCTCGAATTCATCCCCGATTATCAGGTAGCAGATTTCGCACGCGGGACCGGCACGACGCCGTGACGCGCTTCCGTCACCACGCTACTGTCGGGTAGACGGATGAAAAAAACCGTGAGGCAGGTTGTAAACGCACCTGTAGGAAACCCGCGCCACGACGGCACTGACGAAGGAGATCGGTTGTTGGTGGGCGGAAAGAGGGGAGCGCGGTAAGTCCACTTCGCCGCCAGCCAGAGGCGATCGGAGAGATCGAGTCTCGGTCCTCGTCTCTCTCTCTCATTCTCTCTACCTTCTCCGCTTCCACCTTCTTCATCCCTTCGATATCCCCGCCATACCCTCGGCGCACCGTTCATCTCCCTTCTCCCGTCCCGTTCCCGCTGTCCTTCGGCGCGTTTCCCTTTTTTTCTCCCTTTCGGTCTCTCTCTCTCTCTCTCTCTTTCTACTGGCAGCAGCCGCCGACGCCCAGCCGGTTTTACACCGGCAAATCGATTCAACCTTACGTACGTCTCGTCGGAGCGAGCGTGGTTCTAGTTCACGGATTCCGGAATTTGCTCCAGTTGGATAGAATAAGCGGCGCGATTGTTCGCCCTGGATGAGTCGCCGATACGCGAGCTCAATGGCCCCTTCCCGCCGTTTAACTAGCCATTTTTATACGCATTGAGTAATGGAGTTTAGATATAGAGAAAGACAAGAGAGAAAAAGAAAGAGAGAGAGAGAGACGCGGCGGCCACTCGCAGTGATCGGCTTTCGATTTAGTTCAGCGCGGCTATTTTGTTTTTGTCAAACGATCCAACAGGCCGAATGTTTCTAACACAGATTTGAGATTTTGAAAATGAATTTTACACGCGAGACAAGATTTTAACGTTAATTTTTTAGCAAAGTTACATTCGACAAGCAAATTCAAGAAACAAATTTCGATCAAATTTTCAATCGATAGATCCATCGTTGCATGGATATCAGATCGAATTTTTCTCGAGTAACGTTCCCTGATCGATTAAAAATGTTTTCTCGTAATCTCTTATTCTTTCGGATACATTAATGATACAGTAATGCATCATAATAAAAAGAAGAGCAAAGAGTTTGCTTTTAATATATATGCAAATTAATATTATACAGAATTTAATTTTTTCTTAGTATTACATTTTATAAGAATTAAATATTTAAGTTGAAAGAGAATTTTATATTAATTGAAATAATAAGACTAGAATTTACACAAGGTTTATTCTTTTCTCTTGTATTTCGATAACTGTAGCAATTATATATTGCTTTGAAATTCCTTCCTACATTGTATCGAGATCGTATAAAAATTTCCATCGGCGAACGCAAAGTCGCATATACCACGAGTCTAAACTAAACACGTGTGCAACGTTGAGGATAAAAGACCGCAACGAACGAAAGTACAATATTACCCAACAGGAATGCTCGAACATGTCTCCGTAATTACGTATCGTTTTTCTTTTTCTCGTACGATTTTGCAAGCATGATATCCGTGTCACGTAAAGACCGGTGAACAGCATCAGAATTCTTTCGATTTTTTTTTTTTTTGTTTCTTATTGGGGCATGAGTATTTTATTATTAAAACATCCGCATTAAAAAAAAAAAATGTTATATTACTTTATAACACTACACATACTACATGATCTGCGTGACTCTCGAAATTCAAATCTATTTAGCGGAAACTCACATTTGAAGGCGGGGGAAGGATTGGATTTAAGCTACCAGGACGCGACGTCGTAAAATTCTCAGTCGGCGTAACCTAACCTCTCGTAAAACGAGCACGTATGGAAATTGATAGAGCACGTATCTCTCTCTATATACGCCGGTATATCGGCTATTCAAAGCCGATTTAGCTGCTCTCTTTCTCGCGAGAGTTGAGACATAGTTGACGCTAAAAAAGACAGCCCCTTCTCTCTTTCTCCCTCATCTTCGAACGATCTTCATTTTGCGAATTCATTTCGCGACTTATTTTGCTCCGGTAGAACGTACTCGAAAGGGGACAAAGAGATCGTGGAACGTTGACGAATCGGCCGGCATGGCGCGTAACGGTACGCGATGACGTACATCATCTCTTTTCCTATAAAAGGTCGGGATGCCAAGTACAAGGCCATCTCGACTATCCACTCGCGTGAGAAAAAAATCACGCTTCAATGGGCGAGACTCTATATTTACATAGCTTTAGCCTTTTGTAGCGGAATGCAACGTGTGAATGGCATCCCGTCATTGTTTTGGGCGCCGATTGATAGCTTTCTCTCTCTTTCTCTTTCATGACTTTATTAGCTACCGCATATGCTAATTAGCATACAAAGTAATATCATGACATTTCTAATTTTAAGATGTGTTATAAAAAGCAATCTTTTTTTCCTTTAATATAATAAATTTATCTCCTTTAACTTTAATATATAGACTAATGTACTATAAATATAGCTCTATAATCTGTATAAATTCATAAGATTATCAAAAATGAAAAAAAAAAAATCAAATCTTTCGTAGATCAAAAGATGACCATTTCTACGACATTACTCTTAAAGTCTGCCATTATTTATTCCCTCTAAACTATATAATATATGACTCGAGGAGAAAATGCAATGCGCTACGTCATACAAAAACATAATACGCGTATGGTATATAGACGTCTTCAACGTTTGTAACACGATTGCGAGCGTAAAGCCAAAGCTGATGATCGCGATGTCCGATGCGTGTCGCGAGAGAGTTCCTTCACCGCAACCCGTTAAACTTTGCCATTGAGACAGAGAAAGAGAGAGAGAGAGAGAGAGAGAGAGAAAGAGAAGATTATCCGGCAGCCTAATATAAAATTAAAAGAGCTCTTTATACGTATGTCGCGGGTACGGAATATCAGGGTTTACAGCTCTCTTCTTCACGTGGCGCGAGTGCAAGCGCCAAAGAGTTCTTACAGCGCGCAAGTGCCTCTCGCGTCGTTTTGTTCACTGAACTACTTCCCTCTCCCCTTACCTCACCGATTCATTCCGCATCACTACCAGGCTCACGATCTTACTTACCGTCGCCGCCACCACCATCGCTACCACGACTACATCGTCAACGACAGCGCGATGCTCACAGCAACATCATGAAGATCAGCATTCAGGCCGGGAGACGGAACGAGAAAGTGTGGAAGCGACTCCGAAAGAGAAAGAGGGAGACGGCGAGCGTTTAAGCGAGGATTCCACCGAATCTGTCGAATCACCATGGAATTTTGAGCGAGGAAAGGTATGTCGTGTGCGCGAGCTCTCTCCGGTATAATACAAGGTATTCTCGGGGTAACGTGATCTCTCTCTCTCTCTCTCTTTATAGCATTATTACATTTGTCGCGGAAGGAACCTCGTGGAAATTCCGCTCTTCTGTAGAGAGCCACATGGCACATGGCTCTCTCTCGGCCGAACGAAGAGAAGAAAGCCGAAGACAAAAAGGAGAGAGGGAGAGATAGAAGGAGTAAGTAAGCGCAAAGGGAGGATGCGGGGGAAGAAGCGAGAGATGCAACGGCGCGCAGGCCTCCCAGTACCGGGGGTACTACGAAGGAACAACACGCGGACCGGACCGCATACCTACACGACGCGTAATGAGAACATACCAGCATCGTTCGGCCTGCTATCTGCTATCAAACGGATACCCGCAGCCGCGGACGAAGCGAGCAGCGCGCCCGCCCCGAAGCGCAAGGGACTCCCCCAAAATTTATCTTGCGCGTCTTGCTCCGCTCTGAAAAAGTCTCCCCCTTCTCTCTCTCTCTCTCTTTCTCTTTCGCGATATTTCATTGCGATCATCGTAATTGAGATCTTCCTGTGGCTTTTCAGCTATTCGTTCGGTTAACGCCGTACAGCGGATCGTGCATCGCGATCGATCGTGCCCTTCGATTGCCGCCACGTCGAGACTTAATCATCATTCCCGGCGATGATTCTCGCTACGAAGAGAGCTCGATACGAAAACAGAAACTAGCCGCTGTCCGTTTTGTTCTTGTCCGCCGCGTACTTTGATTAATAATGCGGTTGAACGATTAAAAAAAAAAAAAAACGCGGGAAGGAGAATAATCATTTCTCGGAGCTCTTTCGATGCCGAATATGATTCCAAAATACTCCACGTCACGTCACAATTTTGAGAAATGTGATTAAAGTTGCAAAAAAGAAGTGCAGCTATCTTAATGTATTTTATAACGTTATAGATACGCGGTATGTGTGTGACGTATTGAAGGAATTTGCAATTAAAGTACATTATTAGGAAATATCAAAATGAACTTGTGTCAATCTGTTTTGCGATGATTAATAAGATATTTATGATTAAACAAGAATAATACTTAATTAATGTAAAATATCAAATCTAATTTTTGCTATTGTTATATGATATTTTGTCGATTGATACGAGCTAGGAAACTCGACTCAAAATCGATATCTGATTTTTAAAATATGATTTTTAAATTCAGCGTCATAACGCGCATCTCGTCTCGTTCCCTTAACCCTTTATTTGTCATTCTCTTTCCGTAGAATATAAGATTGACACTCTCTCTTCGAAAACGTCGTACTCTTATCCTACGTCATCATACCGCTGTCATTTTACGTTAATTACATTCTTTTTATCGAGCAACATAAATAAAACGCAATACAAGGCTAATAAAACCGTGTGTAAAAGAAGAAATAAGTTTAATAATTTTATCTACTATTATATATACATATAGATAATCTGAAAAAGAAATTTAAAAAAATGAAAAGATCTTTTAAAAATGTTTCTCTATCTCTGAATCATCGGTACATATTTTAACGACTTGCTTGGATCATTCGTGACTCGATTTTTCTTTTAAAAGAATCGTGAATCTTCCACACTTTTGAATTTTTGCAATATGAAATAAAATCGGTATTAAAAATTTTGCTGTCTAAATTTCTGTATAAAAATTTTTTTTTCAAGTGAAGTTAGAAGAAATTCAAAAGTAAAAGTTTCTCTTTAAAAATATGTATACATGTGTATATATGTATCATTACAAGGTATATTGAAAAATGGATCCATTGTATGTTTGTTGTCAAAAATTCGGTTTTAACTATCTGTAAAATATGTATCGGTAATTCCGCAACACTCTGTATGCACCGGTAGGAGCGGACAGGATCTGAACCTGATGTGCCAGTGTAGGCTTATCTTCTCGTTAAAATGTATATACGCTGGTCTTCCCTCGCGCTTCCTCCCTTTCGCGCGACTTTCTGACAGCGATGCGCAACATGTTCGATTTTTATTTCCATCGCACGTGGATAAATGTACGAATTCGCACGCAATAATATCTCTAGACACACCCGCGCACGCGTTTATTTCGTTTATCTCCAATTTTCATTAGATTGAATCTTTCCTCTCCTCCCGCGGAGTGTTCTCTCTTTTTTTTTTCTTTTCGATTGTTGACAAGTATTGGCGTTGTTGGCAAAAATAACGATACATATTGCAATTAATGGCAATTCCATAACATGCACGTGTATAGCGCGTACGCATAACTATCGCTACGCATGCACGTACGCGTGTCGCGGCTCGCGAAGCATACTCTACTTTTCCCTACCGAGTCACGTTGTTATGTAATTATTAAACGTTCGAGATTCGCGTTTTGTTTCGTTTTTAAAAAGTTTTTTTTTATATTCACTCCTCTCAGCTATAGAATTCTTTTTATGTGCGTATAAAATTTCAGCGACGAACACAATCTTGAAGGGTCTTTGTTTTCGCAGACGTATCAGAGAGGACCCCGTCGCGAATGGGTCTCGTTATTATAAAACTCTCGAGAGATTTGATTTTTTATAGTATCCGTAATTTCTTTTTTCCTTTCTTTACAACTACGCGTTTTGACCCAAATTCAGCGAGGCGCTATATTCAACGACGAGATGTATGATGTGGACAGGATACGGGATTAAATGGAAGAGCTTGACGCGTAGCAGCGATGAGTTCTAAAAAAAAAAAAAAAAAAAATCTATAATCCTGAAAATCGAGAGCGAATATAACTTTTTCGACGAGCTTGGATCTTGATGGTGCAGAGCCGTGCAAATGCGTTTGTTTACGTTTACTCGGGACGAAGAAAATGCAATCACTCTCTCCAGCTATACTTTTCTATCTCTGTAGCATCGAAAACCAAACTCGCTCCGCAGGATTATAGTCATCGATTTTAGTCTCTGGTCTTAATGGAATTGCATTACTGCTGATAAACAATTCCGATGACAAAAGCAACGACGACAGCGATGAGACTGATCGCGCAGAAAATGGAACACAGGTTGCCGAGTTGTTTTTCAGCGTTGACTTTTATTCGAACAACTTCACGTAAACGTCACTGTTAATCAGCAGTTACAACGATGATCGTGATACGATGAAATTCAATAATGTCGTTGAAATGAAAATCTTGGCGAAACATCCAAGCCATGTGTATGCGTGTATGTGTGTATTTGTGTACATATGTATATACGCAATGATCGTCGAGGGAAACAGCGGCGATCCTCGCAGCCGATTCGCAACATGTTAGGAACCGGAAACGAATACGGACGAGGATTTCCTTGGACGATGCTCGCTGCTGCGACTCGTTGGATTCGTCGTGGGGCGGATTGTTTCGCATCAACCTATCTTTATCCATCGATCAATCGAATACTCGAGGGCAGCCAACCATCTGAAATAACAGCGAGAGATTATTCATAATAATAATAAAAAAAAAAAAAGGGAAAGAAATAATATTACAAAATTTACATAGATTATATATAAACACAACTCAATTCTATGCACAAAAGAAAGATACTTTAACCGATCATTCTTTTTAACAAGAGAACATAATTTTTTCATATTCACCGTTTCTTATCCATTTCCGATTCCGTGGCGAAGATGTAACTTCTCTGCGTGGGATCCGGTGGCTGCAGCTCGAAAGCGTGCTTCCGGCCACCGGAGCTGGGCGCGCTGCCGTGTACCCTGAAACCGTGCAGACACGCCACGCCGAACGCTTTCTCGGCGTTGGCGTCATCGTAGAAATACAAGGCGGCGTCCTTCAACACGCAATATCGTCTGGACCAGCCGGTGGGCGAGGACGTTTTTCGCGCGTGTTCCTGCTGTTTGCTCAGATATCCGAAACAGTCCGGCCTCGCGATAGCGCACGCGGCCATCTCTCTCATTCTTAGCGAGGAGTCCAGCCAAGTGTCAATCTTAGGGGAATTTTAGAATCGTAATATTTCATATAATATAAATCATCAGAATTTCGATCGAAGAAACAGAGTCTATGAAAAAAATCGACTTGACATATATAAAAAAAATTTTCAAATAAATTCATTTACGCTCATATATTATATATTCTAAATTTGTCTAGAGTAATTCATTTTATTGTATACGTACCTGATTGTTCCTCTCGACTGCTTCGCGTATAACTATGGTCCATCGAGCTGCCGCCTCTTCGGTATCGGCTGCAAGTCGTAACGTCGGTGCGCCTTGTTTCTTTATCGCGAAACTGTGCGCTCTTAATTCGGGCGTCTGTTCCACGTCGTACTTGAGGAGCATCACCGCCCCCACCGGTTGCGAATCCTACGTGTTGCGATAAGTATATGTATTTCAAGTAGCTCAAATCGCAAAAACAGTTGTGAATTTTTATTTCAAATTTTCCAAGTCACATTATAATTTCTCTCTAATATTTCTTTTTTATTTTTAAATCTAAAAAATATATACATTTAAAACATACATTTGAAAAATTTTCTTTTTATATAATAAAAAAGAAATATATTTTTTTTTTATGAAGAAGGAGAGAGAGAGAGACACGCACAGATTCTTTTTTCTTATAAATGTTATTATTGTAGCCAGACGTAACTCACCGAGTCAGTCTTGTAGCAATATAGACAGTTGTCGCGACGAAGAGCGAACCATCTGCGAACCCACTTCTCCGTGCTGGACGACGTGGACTTCCTCCACAAATATCCCGAGCAGAGCGGCGCCTCGTCGACGCCCTCCTTCGCTCCCGTGCGCGTGATACGCGGCGCCAGCACGTTGCAGGTCCTCGCCACTTCGAGCTCCAGGACGTCTGTGCCGGAGTGCGCGAGCCTCACGACCTCCGAGTGTGTGGCGTCCATGACGCTTCTGCCGTTCACCGACATGATGATGTCGCCGACCTCGAGGCCGGAACTCTCCGCCGGCGTATCCGGCTCGATCGCGGAAACCACTACGGGTTTCGAGCCGTGAATACGGAATCCGAACTCGCCGCCAGCCTCGCGTTTCACGATCACCCTCTTGTCGCTCTCTATACGCGGACATATTATCAGATAACTTTACAAATGATTTTTTTTAGACATTTTGACAGTGTATGTTAATTATTGGACGAATTGATCTTCAAAAATTGTAAAAGATTATAAGCTTTTTTTTTTTTTTTTTTTTTTTTTTTTTTTTTTTTTTTTTTTTTAAGACTACTACTTTAAATACATATTTAAATATATATTTATTTATGCGAAATAATTAAAAATATTTTATATTAAATATAAATAATTGAAAAAAATATTTTTTAAAATTATTCATAAATATATTATTATACACATATTATTATAATTAATATAATTAATTAATATATTATTTATAAATATATGCCTATAATAAAAATATTTTCACGATTGAAGCAAAAGGTATCTAATGCGCTTTATAATTCTCCCTTACGAGCGTTTAATATGCAAATCCGTCCCGCTGCATGGATTATATTTAGACGAGAAGCATTTGTGTTATACGCGAGCAAAAAGAGAATCGTATATGCGAGGTGGTAAATTGTTAAGCCTCGCGCGTTTTACGGCCAGGCAACGTGCGGTATCGAGCGACCACCATACGAGAATAGTTGCGGCACCGATTATGTGCCACAACGATTGCGAGCACAAGCACGGTCGCTCTAGATCGTTCGAGGCGGAAGAAGAAGAAGAAGAAGAAGAAGAAGAAGAAGAAGAAGAAGAGGAGGAGGAAGAGAAAAAATGGATCGACGATGGCGCGCTCGCGACGTTTCACACGCAAAAAAGGTTTGCGGCCTGCGTTTGCGCTACAAACGTAATCGAGCATATTTCGAGCCCAGACCTTTCCCTTCGTTAAGCGACAGAGGTGACATACTCTCCGTCACCGTCATCGGCCACTTTTATTTTTGCGCCACTGACGACTCGACCGTTTTAATCCTCGCTTTGATCATGAACGTGAAAGACGCTGGAAAAAGAGCGCGACGTATATCGTGTACGCCAAGTTCATCGTATACAGTATTATAAGCACATTATTGGTTCTGTGAATATACATAGATAGTGTGTGTGTGTGTGTGTGTGTGTGTGTGTGTGTATGTAGTACATCCTGTATAATCCAGGTTCACCGTCACGTGTGTCAGATCCGTGGGTTCCCTGATCCATTTAAACACGATAAAAAAAAAGGCATCGCAGTATCAATAATGTCATAAATATCAATAACGTCACGTTTCATTAATGAGATATATGTTGATCCTCTTATAATATATTCCGCTGCAATTACGTGAGATGATATACGTGGAGATACGCGAGTTTGATGACGGCAGGTGTATATTCTCGTTAAGATATTCAGACTACATCTTAACGATTCTTGGCCAACATTCGATTGTCTCGTCAAGTGTGTGTGTGTGTGTGTGTGTATACACCTTCCAATATTTTCTTGTCAAGATATAGACTCGTATCTTCGCTACGGTTATTTATGTCGTCGTTAATTTGGCGCCGTGCAATGTTTCATGAATAGAAATCAAACCATGAATACAGAATAACATTATCCCCATAACTTCTATAAGCGATAAGAGTGTCTCTAGAGCGAGCCTCGCGATATTGCAATTAAGGATCGCGAGATCACGAAATCAACTTTCAAAATGATACAAAGAAAGTACAATATATATCTCTCGTAAAATATATCTCTACACATATAAATATATGAAAAAAAGCATATCGCTTTTTATATAAAAACATTTCTTAGAATAAACAAAATATTTTATAGATTATAATTAATTAATATTTTAAATAGCATATATAAGAATAATCTAATTAATCTTAATATAATTTGTGCGAGATTTCAATTTCAAAAATATAAAGCCATTAGCTTCTATCGATATTAATATCGTTCGTTATAATCATTGTATTGATGCAATCGTCACATTTTTACTTCTTTCTCGGAAACATTTTGATTTCAGTCAACGAAAGTAAAAATATTGACTTGGGATCCGTTCTTCTGGTTACCTGCCGTTGATGCGCCAAATTTCGCCAGAGCTTGACTCTCCCTGCACCAGACCCTGAGCATGCATTTGAGCAGCTCCTCCAGAGCTTGCTTCAACGTCACGTCTCTGTCCACTTTCATCGCGCACTCGGAACTCGCGGAATTACACACCATCGTCGGTAGTTGGGGGGAAAAAAAAACAAAAAAAAAAGGAAAATTCGAGGAAAGAAATTTGTTACTCTGCCAGTTTCTTCTCTTCGGTATCGCGCGCCGGTATATCGGAGAATCAAACCCTCGGTCGAGGAGGATCGACTCGTTTTCGCGCGGCCAAAACGATGGATCGACGAAGACGTCGCTCGAGGTCCGCGTGGAATGCGACGCGGCGCCCTGACCCACTGACTGGGCTGGCCAAAAGCTCCTTCGAGTCCATGCACCGACCCGCCGTCGCGGATCCTCTCATTCCCGGTGCCCTCCCGATCGTGTGCTCCTCTTTTCGTCGCGCTTTACTCGCGCGGATATCGCCCCGACACTCGGCTCTTCTTACTACGCTTTCGTACGCAGTCGGACTTGACGTCGGTCTCTGCCTCTTGGATGGATTATATTTAGACCGAGTATTACGCGGTGCTTATTTAAAGAATTGGAAAGAAACATCCTCTCTCTCTCTCTCTCTCTCTCCCTCTCTCTCTTTACCCGCATTTTTTCCCGCTTACATGGTGACCTGATTCCCATTTTTCTCTCTTTCCTGTCCTCTAAATCCTTTTCTCTCTCTCTCTCTCTCTCTCTCTCTCTTTGTAATTTAGATTTCTTGAATATTTGCAGGCAGTTTGCCGTTAGCGATTATAGCTTTTTTATTGACGTCTGTAATCATCATTCTCACTCTTATTATAGAATGAAATCAACATGTTTCTCGTAAATTTTAGCAGATAAATCCCTAATAATAAAGAATATATCTATTGTGTAAAATTATGTGCACATATCGCGTTATTTTTACTTATTAACACAACAGCAATATATCGAATTAACGCATAAATGTGTTAAATATTTAACAGAAAAATTTTAACCGGCATATTTTTTAACGAAAAAAAAAAAAAAAAATAAAATTTTCCAAATGTGTATAAAACATTGCTATAATCTTTATTTTCGTAAAGATATTTTACTCAAGCATGTTATTCCGTATGTAATCTCCGAAATTTCTCCGTCAAAAATCTATACCAGAAATAAATCGTATTAATTTTAACACTCTAACTTTTTGATCTATTTATCTATGTATCTTTTCGCGCTGTTTCGCAGCATTCCAGACAATCTCTTTTATCGCCGCATCTTCTCTTTCATTTCTCTTTCTCACTTTATCTCGCCCTCGTTTTGTTCGCGAACTCAACTCTCCCCCTTGTCGGCAGATCCAACGCGGGAATGTCTTCGCGAGACGATTTAAGAACATTCTTCGGCGATGCGCAAATCGTCATTAAAGCGGCTCGTTTGTGCCGCATCGGACGTTTATGCCGGATGATTTTATAACGTGGAAATGAAATTTTGGAATGTGGTTTAGTCTTTTACATAAACATGAGCATTTATAGAACAGCTGCATTGATGCTGAAACTATGATCAACGATAATGCTATTGGGCGCTAATGGACTTGCATTTATAAGATTAAAATCGGAAAGCAGTTTATAGGATTTTAAGCTACAAGTAGAATTTTAACTTTTTTTTTTTTTTTTTTTTTTAATTATAACCTTTTAACGCACGGATAATATCTTTATATCTTGTATTATCTATTATTTCCCGTAAATATTTCCAAAAGTAAAGATTTTACCTTTGTGTGTGCGAATTCTTTTTTAGTTTCTCTCTCTGCTCAAAGTAAATTTTGTGTTTTTGTATATTTCAAGTAATAAAATCATAAAATTGGAGAAAAAAGAAACGTATAAAGATCATGAAGGTTTCATATAATGATCAAATTTTGCGTCAAATTTTAAAACGGCTAAATTTTTTTATAAGATATACCGATTGTGTGTCAAATAAAAATAACGCTGCTTGACTCACCAAAACACTTTGTTTGTATCCTCTTGTACATCTCAACGCTGCTCTTTCGATGCACCATTCTATGCGTGGCCGCTTGATATCTCTTTTTAAAATTTTTCTCGCTCTCCGTAGATTCTTGAGAATCCCGTCTCTCTTTATGGACACTGTCCGTGATGTCGTCGTCACCGTCTCTGCTGTCGGGCCTTTTCCACACGTGACTCTCTTCGAGATCCCCGATATAAATCCATTCGCTGCTCGTGTACGGTTCCACGTAAGTATCTTCATCTTCTCGTCCTGTCAGCAAAAGACAACAAATGTCAAGTTTTAACATTTCAATTTAATCTTTATATATTTATATCCTTGCCAAAGATGGATCAAAATATGTTCTGAAACGTACATTTTTAATGCACATTTTATTAATCAAATTTAACAATAATAAGTTCGCGCACCAATACCCGCATCTTGCCTCTTATCTGCCAATTTTCCCACTTAATTGTTTGTAGTATGAGCCTATTGCTGTTATTATTATAATTTAATACGATTATACATGTATTCATTATTTATATATTTGCATAAATAAAATTTACCCGTGAGAATCTCCATACTGACATCGGTACTTCGAGCTTGCAGCCTTCTTCTACCAGTGTCGTCGATCGAACCTCTGCTCCCTGATCGAGGGGTGGCTCTCTCCTCCGATTTGGCTCGTACGTCCGATCTACCGGCACTGCCACGACGATGTCTACGATCTCCTCGATCCTCCGATCTGTATCTCTTGTCAAACTTCTTGTACAACCGATGCCCTGTAACGTGCTTGGAAGATGTTCGATGTCCTTCCGGAGAGTCCGCGAAACCTGCCGGTGGTCGAACGATCTCTTCCGACACCTCGGGATGAAGCAACAGGAGGGCATACACGATAGAGAAAGAAGGCAGACAGATGGACAGATCGAAATAGATCGAAAGAAGAATTTACTACTCTTTGCATTCCTATTACATATCGTGTTATTCGTTCAATAGAAAAATCAATACGACTACTGTGCAATTACAGCTCTCAACAATATCTGCATCTTTTTTTATATTTTCGATTATCTCAATTCTTGAGATAGTTATATTATTTGTTCAGTTGGATTAAACTCGAAACGGAAGAAAAATAGTATATTATGTATGAATTGATGTTTTTTCAATTACGGCCAAACATTTTTTTTCTACTGTTTGAAGGAATTATATATAGGTGAGTTTTAAAAATATTGTATTATTATAGTTTCAACATATTATTTTTTTTTTTTTTAAATGCATATAAAGATTGTCAGAAAAGATATATTTGATAAATAACGAAATTTAATTTTCGCTCAAGAATGTAAATCTATATACTGTCTATATACTTATTCATACGATGTTGATTTATTAATTTATTATTAAGCAAGAGCGAGTCGCTTGTCTAATTGATGCTAGTGAAAAGCAAACTACAAGAAGTGAATGCTATTTTTAAAACGAAAGGGGACGAAGACGACTATTTAGAGGATTAATTCTACGACTCTTTCTAAATAGCAAAACCTTAAGAAAATCATAATAAGATAATAATAATAATAATAATAATTCTTTGACTACATTAATTTTTAGAAAGTTGCAGTTTGAGTTTAGAAACAGGTATAATTCGCAATCTTTGACTCGCAAGAAAGTCTAATTTAAAGCTACAATAAAGCTGCAGAAAAATTAAAGATGCATTCTATGCCTGTTCTTCTACTTTTTAAACAAAATAAATTACTTGAAAAATCTTTCGTAAAATAACGAATGAGATCGTAAATGGATATAATAGAAACGTCATTATACCCTATAATTAACCCTTTACACTCAAATTTCTCTCTCAAAGCCATCAGCTAAATCTCTATACATATAGTATTAATCTTATAACGCATTATCAATGTTGCTCAATGTTGCTCGATCAAGAGCGTAATTATAAATTGTGTGAAAAAAATGACTTTCTTTCTTTCTTTTTTTTTTTTTTTAAAGCGGATTCGCTAGTAAGAAACGGCAAAGGGATTATGCCGAGAGCAAAGGGTTAATGCGTGCGGGGGAGAACGAACGAAAGATGCATCGATAAGTAATATATCACCTCTCTGCCGCAATGATGACAATGCGCGGCGTCCAAAGCTGCGACGGCCGAGATGCAGGGCTGATCGGCGCTCTCGCTGTAAAAGACGCTGTCACTGCCGGGGCTGACGGACCTTAACGATTCCGCGGACAGTGCCTTCAATCTCGCCTCCGGATTCTGCGCCTCGACGACGATCGCCCGATGACCGTTATGCCCCGGACTTCGCTGATAACGGCCGGGACTCAGACGGCTCGCGCAAACTATATCGTCCGCGAGGCGGGATTTTCTTCGCGGCAAGCTGCCCGTTAACGCCGCGTTTTTATCCTGTAACGTGATTTCGCATTGGCGATAGATAAATAAAATTTAGACCAGTAATTAATAATTTATTAAAGAATTATGGCAGTCTAGCAAGTGGAAAAATAAGATATTTTTTAACATCGTGTAATATTTTTAATACATTCAGACAAATAAACTTATACTTTTTTTTTAATTGAAAATATACATTTTTATCGCTACAATTAAATTTATTAAATTTTAAATTTAATTTAATTGTTGAAAATAAAGTGTTAAATTAAATTATTTAACAAATTTATTAAAAATCGCCTAAAAATATCTTATTGGTCCAATTATTTAAAAATTTTACAAAATCTTAAAAAGATATCCTATTTTTTATTCGCTCGACTGGTTAGAACCCTTTAATGAAATAATGAAATGTCAGAGGGATACGTTTTTGTCATTATTCGATTTATCTTTTTAGAAAATCTTTGATTCATTGTACAAGTGAGTAAAATCAAATAAAGAGATATAAATGAATTGTAAAATATACAGCATAAATACACACAGTAAACTTCTTTCTCTCTCTCTCTCTCTCTCTCTCTCTCTCTCTCTCTCTCTCTTTTTCTTTTTCTCGATAATAAAACGAACGTGATATTTACCTCATTGCTACGTCTTCTGGTCGAGAGGTAACCGCTGGTCTTTCTCCTCGGGCTTTCCCTGGTCCGACGATGCCTTCCACCTTCCACACCGTCCCGATGCATATGATGATGATGATGGTGATGCATGTGATAATGATGACTACAGCTGGAATCGTCAGATGTCGGCGCGTGAGGACCGTCCTCGACTTGTTCGACCCTCCATTCCTCCTTCTGTGGACTTTTGCTGAGCGCCTGTTGTTGCTGCTGCTGTTGCTGCTGCTGCTGCTGCTGCTGTTGCAGCTGCGCCGACTGCTGCATCGCGTCTCGTTTTCTGTTATTTCGATGGGGACTTCGTGCCGACGTCGGCTTGCTTCGCGATCGGTGACGGTGACTCGGCGTCGGGCTGACCTCAACGTTCTCCGGATACGCCGGCTCCGCGCCGTGCTCCAGCTCGACGTTGCTCGATGCAGTCCCGAGGAAGTCCAGGCTAAAGGTCTTCTTTTTCCGACGACGCTCCTCCTCGCTCCACATGCGGATGTCAGGCGGCGACTCGGCGTAACCTCCGGATGACGATCGATGACCCTCCTATCGACGCGAAACGATATATAAATTCTTTCTCATTAATACAGAAACTTTTCTTTTTAAATAATCTTTTAATATGCCTATTCGATCGCGTAAATATCTCGAAAGAAATAATTTATCGCAATTTTTATTTTTCTCATTTACGTTCTCTCTTCTTTCATTTCGATCTACGACATTATTTGACATTTGAACTTTTTGTAAATTTGAAAGGAGATAGTTGTAACTCTTCGATATGATCTCGCGTATACTTACATCTCGATCTAATTCAGTCTCTGAGGTATGCCCGCTGGGTGAAGCAACCTGCTCGAGATCATTATTCGGATCCGTCATCGCGTCCTTTAGATCGTAGCTACCCGAGCTGCTGCTGCTGCTCGACCTCAACGAGGGGGGAGGTAGTTCTAATCCGAATGCGATTTCCGCTTCCTCTAAAATCGGCGGCGGACTACACGGCTCTTCGACAACGGCCTGTATGACGAAATGTATCAAAAAGATTTTTTTTTACAAATACGATAAGATCCTGCCGTGCGATTAATTTTAAACTAATTTTGATTTGCGAGCAATAAATAGGTTTGAGAAAATTAGGATTAACAATATAAAATAAAGATTACAAGATATTAAATAGATCGTCTGTGCAATTTCTAAGAGAAAATTAAATTTTCTAAGGAAATGGAAAAAAAATCGCAAGTGATGACGATAATTTGACATTTGATATATGACACACATATCCTTAATATCCGGAATAACGGATCCGGAAATTGTTCGAAGAATGACGGATCCAAGCTTACCTCGCTTCTCGCCAGGCTGTAGATCGAGCTGGCGCTTTCAAAGGAGCTGCCTTCCGCGGCAGTCGCGGTGGTCGAAGCCGGCGCCGACGCCGCCGATGCCGCGGCGCTGGACGTCTGCGGCGGTCTTGACCAGGAGCTGGTCGTGGCGCTTGTGCCAGTGGTGGTCCCGGTTTCCGTAGAAGTATTGGCAGTGACATAATCCTCGGATGTCTCGGAAAGATCGGTGTTGGTGCGGCCGCCCGAATCAGTCCTCGCCAGGCTTAAACCGAACTCGCTCGACGACTGCGACTGGGGCTGAGACAACGGCGGACCTGGACTGGCGCGACGCAATCCGCTTCTCGGCCGGCCGTTATTTGCAGAAATAGACGATTCGATACTGCAGAAAGAACGTAGAGGCCTTAATATAAAGATCCTATAGAGGAAGGCCCAGAGAGAGAGAAAAGCGAAACTTCAACTTTTATATATATATAAGGGGAGAAATGTTATATATACATTAATATTGATAACTCATTACTGAGGAACAAATTATGTGTATTAATAATGATATTACTTAGAGAAGGAAACGAGAGGATTGATCTCTCTTCGTTACTAAAAGGTCCTTTTAATGATATCGAGTGTATACAATATTAGGGAGATTTTTATGGGATGAGATTATAACTATACAATATGTTTTTTCAAATGCGAAATAATAAAAGATTGGCAAATGGGGATAGGCACATATACAACGTGGGTATATATCTACGTAAAATGTTACAAGCAATGTTTCTCCCGAAAACTATTAGATATAGCGGATAAGTTTGCTCTTTGGAATTTTAAGGTTTGTTGTTGTTCTTTATGAAACAAGCAGAGTATCTCGCTCCCAAGTTTTCTATCCGGGATAGAAGAGAAAGAGAGAGAGAGAGAGAGAGCGAGAGAGAGAGAGGCAAGTTTCTGCTCATTTTTATTTAACAATAAGTAGAATCATATTTCTTGCATATTTTTTTATAAAACTATTAATGTCAGATTATAAAAAAAGCAAATACGAGATACTTTGTAATTCTATTTTTTTATCCTGACATAAAATATCCCGTAGAATATTTCAACAGAGAAGAGAGAGAGAGAGAGAGAGAGAGAGAGAGAGAGAGAGAGAGATATATGGTTTCATCTTAATATTTATATACATGGAAGGATGTGAAAAAAATATCGATTTCTGATACATCTCGAAATGAGTTGCGGTGATTAAGAACCGCTTTGATAAAAGGCCAATTAACTTAATTGGCAATTAATCTATCAAATAATATGTAGTATATCTCATCAATATTATTTTATTAATATAGATGGAGAATTATATTAAGTTTTTATTGACTAATATATGAAGAATAATATAAATTACATTATTAATAAAATGCTATAATGGCAAAAAACAATTTAATCCACATAAATTTGTAAAAAAAAAAAAAAAAAAAATCTTCCAATCAAAAATTAAAAAATATGCATAGTTTTTTTTTGTTTTTAGGGCTTCGAGTATTACTTAATTGTTGGAATTTAGTTTTGTGAAACGTATCAGGAATTTTAAATTTCTTTAGGGTAAAGTCGCTTCTATCTATGAAATTATTTATTTAACTCTATCAATTATATCGACTTTTTAGCATGGGATGATTGTAAAAACGAAGGCAGATATGGATGTAAGCGTATTATTTCCAGTCTATTTATAGATTTTCGATATAATTGACAGAATGTTGGTTGTTTTTTCGCCAAGACATCTAGAGATAAGACGAGAAGTGTTGCAAAAATGATTTATCAAAAGTTACTAAAAATTTGGGGTACTACTATTGTATAAGATCGAATACAAAATACGTTATAGTCTTACACATCGTAGGCATAAAAATGTGCTGTTGTAGATACATCATTGTAGTAAATTTGTTGAAATTGTACCGGTAACAGATCTTGTATTCTGTAATGGCGTCTGCAAAAAGTGTCTTCTATAAATAAAGCAATATACAAGACGGAGCGCCGATACGAAAAATCTCATTTAATATCTTTCAAACGAAATTCTCGACATATTCCTTCGCACACATCGTGTGACTTTGATGCTGTTAACCGTAAGAGACTCTCCGAAAACAGATCAACTTGATGTTACTACCTTGGTATGAGAGGTTGCACCGGAGTGGCCGGTTCCAGGCGTATTCGTGGACTCGGCGGACAAGGCTCCGCTTCGTCTTCGACATCGAGAGCCTCGGTGTCCATCGAAGAGCGTTGCTGATGTTGCAATAACAGAAGATGCCTCCTTCTCGAGGACGGCGTTAATAGAGCTAACGAGTCGGCTTGGAGAACCGTCGCCTGCGACTCATTCCATATCCCGTCGCTGTGGTCCCTGGTGACGTCGTTGGTCAGCGAATCGCTCGACGCGAACGGCGAGGCAGCCTGGCCGATGATGCCAGTACCGGTGATGCTGGCTCCAGTATTGAAGATAGCCGGACAGATCGCCGCGTGCAATAAGGCGCAGCTCGGCAACGAATCGTCCTTCGTAGTCTGCGAGATCCTACGTGGCGCTGAAAAGATTATATTATCGATGTTCACTGAATATTCATTCGTTACATTGCAGTGAGAACGATCTCGTAGTATTAAGATTATTATTAAGAGATACATTGTAATTTGTCTGATATTTCTTTCAAACACTCATTGTCAGATCTGAAAATTCAGACGAAAATGTATCTGAATTCTTAGAAAATTTTTTACGATGTAAATTTTATTTTTATCTGATATTTAGTCTAAAAGTGAAATTTAAAGACCATTTCAATAATTTCACTGATAGTTGTATTTTATATACATAAGCTCGCTAACAATAATGGAAACTAATAAAATGAAGGATATTGTGTTACGTGACGCACTTGCTGCTGCTGCGGTTGGCGATGTGGGTGAAGTAGGAAGTGATCTAGGAAGCATAAAGTCGTCTGACGATAGACCTTGCACGCCGTCCTCGAGGGATACGCTTCTCTTTCGAAAGAGACCCCGACGTATCAGATTTTCGTGGAATTCCTGGAAAAAAATGCTCTTTCGTGATCCATTCTTTCTTTTTATTTTAACAAAAAATAGTCTGTGGTGTCTTTTCTATTTTTACCTCTTCATGATGATCCTCTTGGGGCGAAAGGCTTCGCAACAAGGACAGATCCTCGGGCGTCGAGGAAAATTGGACGGGCGTTCTGACAGCTCTGCCCCAAGAATCTTGCTGATTCCTCCTGCAGGTGTGAGGATAACTCGGCTCGCTACTCTCGCCGATCAGCTCGCGTCTCTCGATACGGATCTCGCCGTCGGAGAAGGTCTTCTGGAGGGGTAGGAATCTACGGGTAGGCTCAGAGATTCGGCTAAGGAGCGCCCGCGCATCCGGCGACACCGGTGCCGGTTTGAAATTTATAAAGATCTCTTGATCGTCGATATCGAGGGACTTACGGTGCTCCCGAGACTGAAACGAACACAGAATTACGGATCGATCATGTCTCCCACTCATCTACATGTCGTAGGAACTTTTAATCGATAGCCAATGTTTTTTTTTTCTGCTGTCCGCGGATAAACATAGATAGATAATCATTTAGATGAAGTAATTGCTTTATTTTATCTTTATTTAAAATATCAAAGCATTTATTATGTTCATCTTTATTTTAAGTAAAAAAAGTTATCTTTTGCAAATTATTTAAGATAATGTTTAATATACATTGATATAAGCATATAGAATTTTAAAATATCTCCTCTTATATCATCTTTTAGTTGTGAACAGTAAATATATGTATTACGTAGAAATTGTTTGTCTAATAATATATTTAAGAAACTCTTTATTTTTAAAAACTAAAAACTTGAATATATTATTTCGACGTCCTAATTTCTTTTTCTAACTATTTTAAAATTATCACGATAAAGCAGGTTATAAATTAAACCTAAATAAATGATAAAGAAGACTATCTCTATCTTATCTAAAATACATTTACATATATCTTATCTCATCTTCCTCTAGATGATTTAGAAAGTTATCTAAGCGAAAAACGCTTTCGACGGCGAAAACGCGTAAGATGACAATCGACTTTGTTGCCGTAAAATGTGAAAAAAGTGTTGGAATACTCACAATCCCGATGGGAACAATATCTCCATTCGGCAAGGATTCTTCAATAACGACAGTAGCGTTGGAGGGCAGCGGCGGTGGCGTCGTCGAAACGAGAAAGGGCGACCTCGGTGGTTCCTCGCTTTGTGTCCTGTGGAGTGGTTCGTGCTCGGTCTCCTCTTTCGTCGGCGCGCCTACCTGGCTGCCGCCGAGCGGCGTCCCCAATTGTCCGGCTTCCGAGTAGCTCTTGGTCAATTTTCTCCCGTTGAAAATACCGTTTGTCTGAGCACCCTGCGAAACCATTTTGACACGATGGATGGTTCTGGGGCTCAGGGTCACCGGGAGCACGCGACCGCGAAACATCGCCGGAATCTCGGTTTGCGTCGCCTGGGTCTTCATAGCTCCGCGTTTAGGTGGTTTCTCTGGAACAACATATCGGGAAATTTGTATTTTCTTGTTAAAAAATTTTTGCGTGTTAATTGAACTCGAATGTTAAATTATTCAAACAATTGAAAAAAGAAGTGTGGAAATAACACAATGCGCGCACATATTTTTAATTTTATACAATAGATACGTTTGATATATTATTAGTGTGACAGGATTTATCTGTTAAAATTTACAGAAAAACATGTTGATCTTATTCTATAATAGGAGTGAGAGTACAGGATCATCGATAACTTTTTCTCTAAATTAATTTTGTCGTTCAAAATATGTCGATTTTATAGAAAATTTATTTCCAAGTACAATAACTTTTGCATCAACTTTTACGTTGAATTATTAACATAATATTATTGTTATCATTTAACATATCTATATTATGTTAAATTAACACAAAAAATTGTGGGGATCGTTTGGAACACGATATTTGTTAAATTTAACACAAATTTCGACCAAATTATCTTACGAATTGATGTTTCCGAAAAAAATGTACTATTTTTCAAAATATCGATTTACAAGAATACAAAGATTCTGTATAAATGTCCCCTTCAAATTAATCTCGTGATGTAAAATTAAACTCTTCGAGGAGTAGAGAAAAGGATTGTTAAAATATAGAATTCAGCGATAGTTGAGCATTTTATTTTTCGACAAATCAATGTATAATTTTATACAAATTTATTTCATCGTCTCACGTCATCTTTCGATGTATTTATATTTTATTTCACGTCTTTTCTCCCGGATCGTAGTTTCCGAATGTTAATGTAGCTTATAAAGAATTTTGCCGACCACGGATAAATACAATACAACCCCCAACTACTCACTCGGCTTAATCTGTGATATTTGGCTTGGGATCAAAACAGTTTTCGTACAGGGTCACTGCGCGCGCGACACGAAATATCTCGCATTAAATTCCAATAAAATTAATCCAAGCGTTTTATAGATTGTTGTATTTATATTTTGTATGTTTACGTATGTATACGTGTAGAGAATTTATGCACGTGTGCGGCGAGAAACTTTGCGATCGTATCACACGATACGATATTGCAAGAAATGGCATACGAGACTTACCAAGTACGAGGACACGTGGCTCAATGCCAGGATAAGGATGCGCTAAGGGCAAGGACGAAGGCGGTATAGTATTCTGCATTGTCGGCTGCGAGTCTATGAGACGTTCCGGATTATGTGGCCTCGGTGGGCTTCTGTTTCTCGGGACTTCGAACGACGTGAGCGTGTGCGATCTCGCGAAGCTCACGTGCTTCGTCTTCGGAGCTTGCGGTCCATGCATTGTCATCGTGGAAGCGGGGGGAGAGGGTATTATCGGCGGTAACACCGGCCGCGGACCTTCCAACCTCATAGATTCTTCATCTTCCGGCATCCAAGTGTATCTTTGCAAGAGAGAAGCACATATTTTCCTAAATTACATCATATAAACATTAAACATTGTCTTATGATTGATTTGATGTATCAATTAATATTAATAAAATTGGAGACAATTATTTTCGAAAGTGTAACTCGATATAAAAAAAAAAAAAAAAAAAAATTTGTGTTATTAATTTAAACCGTTAAAAAATATGATTATTTAAATTACCTTTATTAAAATTATCCACTTTATGTAATTCATGTATAACTGTACTATTCAGGATTATTTTAATCAATTAAATTAAATTTATTGATTATATTCTATAGTCAATAATATAAAAATAAAGCGGATTAAATAGAAGATATATTGTCAAAAGATAATGGTCTATATACATAGACACCGTTGCAAATATAACTCGATTACGCGTGTTATGGATACTATCGCAGGAAACAGAATGACATTATGTCATTCCATCGAGAAATAGACGACTCTCAAACGCGCATGTACCATATATCGTACACGTATCAATTGCCAGAATATTTTTGATGTTATTGTGTAATCCGTAAAATTAATTTTTATCGCAAAACAATCGTGGGAAATGAACGAATAAGCTAATAAAGAAGATGGTAAATTTAAAATAACATCGCTGGCGCAGGCAAAGGCGCTGTATTTATACCGTCATATTAAAATGTATTTTATTGCCTCTTCTGATTTTCTTCTATATAATATATTCTGCCCACACACACGACGATTTTGCG
Organism: Polyergus mexicanus; assembly: GCF_030449975.1. Taxonomy (NCBI): domain Eukaryota; kingdom Metazoa; phylum Arthropoda; class Insecta; order Hymenoptera; family Formicidae; genus Polyergus; species Polyergus mexicanus. Next base: position 3,818,135 of record NW_027223324.1, read on the forward strand.
CGCAACTATAATTTTTTAATTGACCGCTTTCCGTTGACCTTAAAAAGCTGATAAAGGGGTGCTCGTGCTAATCAGAAATAAACCCTACCCCTTAGATGCACATGCTATACACTGGGGATACTACGGAAGGCTTTCACACGTAACAGTCGATGGAACATTGTGCGCTATATAAATATCGTTTTTATATAAGGTCTATCTAAAACCATAGGATGCGCTCTCTTTCTCTCTCTCTCTCTCTCTCTTAATGTAAGTACAAAGGTAGATTTCCGAAATTGTTATGACCTATATATAAAAATTGCTACAGGTTTCTTGTGAAAAAATTCCTGGTTTTTTAAAATAGAAAGTCAAATGCACAACGTATTTCTTTAATTGCTTTTATATATTTCCAAATTTTTTATTGGTAATTAGAAAACGGAAAAACGATGTGATCGCGTATGAAAGTCTTCGCTCTTAAATTCCAATTTCATTGCCATTCCGTTTGCACGCTCGCCGTTACGACGCGACACGCCTTTCCATCAATTACGTTACCAAAGTCCTTTACCGATAAATCGATCACTAAATACATATACATTCTAAAGGCGTCCCGCCGGAGTAATTTGCCCCAAATATTCGAGGAACTTGGCTCCTCCACATAACCAAGGAGCCACATATTGCTCTTCGCACGTGTCGATGTATATGTGTAAGCGTACTGTGCTCATCAGTAGTTGATTGCCATTTTTAAGAAAACGGTCAAATTACGTCTTACAAAAATATTGAAAACGTAATTGTCAATTCGCGTACACGTGAGAAAGATACTTGAACATTGGAGAACTGTATGGTATATAGATACAAACATTGCGCAATATATATCTGTAAAATCGACAGCTAGCTTTTCGATTCTTAAGAGCTTAAATCTCGCGACTCGTTGCGATTACTTTCGAGTCGAGATCGATCCTATATTTACACTAAATATAAAATTCTTTTTCAATTAAATAAATACATTCTATATTAATTTTGATTTTTTTGACTTAAATAAATATATACTCTGTTTTCAAAAATGTTTTGTTATATTGGATAAATTATTATTTGAATATAATAGAAATTATAATTTTTAAAATAAATTATTTAAAATTTTAATATAAAAAAATATTTATTTAAAGGTAAAATGTTATTTATTAAAATAAAGAAAATCTATTATCTATTATATATTGTATATATATATATATATATATTACTAATTCAAATATATTTGCTGCTCAATCGAAATAACGAATTTCTTTGCAAATATTTAAATAATAAATTTTTTAAATAAAAAAAAAATTTTTTTTGGATTTATTATATATTTACTGTTCGATGTACCTTTTCGGATCGGGCACGGTGCAGAACGATCTCGGCCTTCGCCTGAAGTAGGAACTCTCAATCCAGTCCGCCTCGTCCTCAAGATCGTAGCGTGACAGGCCGCGGGAGTAGGTCGGATAAGGCTGGCGGTACATGATCTGAAGGGGCTTACGGGGATAGGGCGCGTCGCAGAGGTTCTCGTCGCTGGGCACGCTACGCACGCACGCCGAAAGGATGGAATTCCTGGTGGAGCTGCATGGCGACGGGCCTCTCGTCGACAGGCATCCGAAGAAACCGCCGCCGGACTTCTCGACGGCATCCAGCTGCCGGCTGTTGATGCAATATTGCTCCCTGATGTCCTCGCGCGAGTATAACGGCGTCGCGCGACGGTCCCACGAGTCCAGGTTGACCGGAGCCCCGTAACCACCGTGGAGATCCACTTGCGTGGAGACGTCCGCCTGTCGCAATCCCGATGAGATTACATAAATTTATATTCCAAGAAACGGAGCGGGAACTAGATTCCGTCCCATCCCATTGGGACTGACGCGTTCATTGATACGCGAAATGATTCATGAGATGTAAGAAATGGATAATCTTGCAACAGAGTATCGCGCAAGACTATTTGCCTATAATTTGTCAATAAACGATATTTTGACGATTGATGCTCTCCAGAAATCGAATAATCTCTCGTTTGAAAAAAAATTGAAGAGAAAAAGAAGAAGAAATCAGAGAAAAAAAATTGTACCTTTTTCGCGAATTAAAATTTTGCTTTTATTATGAGTCTCAATTTTCCCACGTTTATGGAATCTTCTCAAAGATCTCCATAGTTCAATTTATATAGAAATTGAGCTCCTACTTCATATACCTCAAATATGCAATAAACAAACAATTTCCAAGTTAGAAAGAGGTTTAAAAGAGGAGCTTTCGATAAGATTAAAGATTAAATAGTTTCAAAAAAATGATCTGTTTACTTAAAACATTAATATAAATATTAAATTGAAAATTGAGATCGAAAGTAGCAGAGGAATCTCGAGTACCGAACTCAAGTACCGCGATGAAAAACTAACATATGTGTGTATTCGAGATTGCAAAATTGGAGAAAAGAGAATTATTAAAAAAACTAGCCGTTGAGAAAACTTTTAAATAGAATAAAGTTACTACGCGATCGCTGTCTTTTACTCTATCCTTATAAAATATTTCTAAATTATTTTAATTAGAATTATATAATAAAACTTGTATCTTTACTTCTTTTCATTCATTGAAAAAATGCTAAGACTAAAAAAGGTTTACATTGTATGCAAACTATTAATCATTAATATTATTTTAATATTGGAAAAATCTCAGCTTTATATATATATATATATATATTTCTCATCGCGATATCGATATCAAATTTGCAGCAAATTGTCCGGAAAAATGCAGCACGAAGAATTCGAAGCGTTTCTTTCAAAATATCACTCGAGACTTATGGGTAATAAAATATAATAACTTCACTCTTTTACAAAAAGAAGAAAAGAAACAAAACTCCGCCGTGAGGAGTTATTGTTTTTTCCGCGGGATATTTAAAAATCGTATAGCTCTTTGATCGAGTACAATAAACTGCTTCATTCATCAAAGTTTCATCGCTATACGGGACTCATCATTGTGTCGAGCCGTCGTTATCGGAAATCGTAATAGACGCTGCATTAAACTTCTGTAATTTCCCGGACTTCATTACCGTTCTTGCATTATTCCTTGCTAAACATAGAGTTCCGCTATCTTCCACCCCGCGCCACGATGTTACCATTGTAGTCGTCTAATGATTATCGTATTATCAGTTTCCGGCAATGAGATTCGTTTAGATTGTTCACCCGTTGTCGAGCGGACAAGATCGACAACGAGGAGGGATACGGACGAGGAAAATGAACGTTCAGCACTCTCCGAGAGAGAGAGAGAGAGAGAGAGAATAGCATTTCTCTCTAGGAGACTGACCTACATTCGATCGTAGGAAACGGATTTTCAAGCGCGAGCAACGTCCTCGTTCTCAAAGGATGAGAGGATAATCGGAATAATATTCTTGACCCGAAAGGGATTGTCGCCATCTCGATATTTAAGATATATTAACGTATTTCTTTAATTAAAATCGTTGCTCGAGAGGAGTTTTGGTTTGAACACACATGCACGCGAATAAATATAAGAACGTTAAAGTTATACACAGGAATAAATAAAACAGAAGAGAGAAAGACAAGACTGCATGTATGAATAAAGATATTTTCTTTCGAAGTCTTCTCTTAAAAATCAGCCTATAAAAATAGATGGATATAAGTTAGAATAAATAATATTATCCGCGTTAATGAGATATGCTTTAACAACGTGATTAAATGAAATTTAATTATCGGTAATAAGATCCGATAGCGGGACGCGTAGAAATGTAGTTAATAAACTTTAATAGCTATAATTTTTTTAAATATGAACGTAATTGTAATATATGAAGAAGCAAATGTGCGTGTGTAAAGTGAGGTCTTTACATTACTTCATTTAACGAGATATGTGTAATAATACAATAGTATTAAAGTATTATCTCCTATAATATAACGCTACGCTTTTAAATCGGCATAATCAAGTTGTATTACAGAATTGTTACATGTTATATTATAAGGAATAAAATTCCAATCATCTTTACAGTATGATAATTTCATAAATCACACAAATTAAGTACAAATAAAATCGCGAGACGCAATATCTCTGTAAAATATTAATCGATCGATCCACATTAATCAGTCCATTTATTATATATTTCGTCTTTGTATAAAAAAAAAAAAAAAAACGCGAGAGAGAAACATTTCAAAATCCAACTGCATAACTCAACGATTCCAGCAATTAGACTTACGTCCCTTTTTCTCCTTCTTCCGACGTAAACGCGTCTATGATAAAAGAATTGGGAGTCTCGATCTACCATATACCTGGGGATGATAAACGGGCGTCGTTCTGTCGACGGCGTTGGCATCCCCTCGCATAGCGGGCGGCATACTCGCGGACGCCGTGGGCAGATTTCTCGGATTCATGGCGATCTCGGGACCGGGATGGATCCGCCTGATATCCGCCGGATCACCGGCAGGTCCCACGCTCGGTGCCCTCACCATCCTGGGCCGCACCCCGCGCACCACCACCGATCTACCGGCCTACCGCGAAAACGCTGCGAACACACGCGCACCAGCTGGCCTATCGATCTATCCCGCTTTATCCCTCTCGAGCGAGAGAAATGGTCTCCCGGCTCTCGGGGATGAAGACCGAGAGAGGGTGAACCGCGAGTGAGTGAGTCAGTGAGTCAGCCAGCCAGCCAGCCAGCCAGCCAGCCAGCCAGCCAGCCAACCTCGTAGACTATCTCGTCGGCGAGTCCCGCGGGACGTTCATGGTGTCGTTGCCATCCGATGGTGTCCTTCTCGCGCGGCACTCGCGACGCGAGACACGGAGATCCGTTCGTGATAATCTGTCGTCCTCGCGGACTCTTGGCGATTGATGCGACGACGGCGATGACGACCAACGTCTACCGCGACGCGATGTTGGCGGACGCGAACGCGACCGGAGCGACGCGTCTCGGTGATCCTCGCGAGGGATGACGAGCCCTCCTCTCGACGAGTAGTCGGGGAGAAGCGATCGAGGGAGAATGCGTGTAAGCGAGACGGATATAACGGGAATAGGGGTGGGTGGATACGAGAGAGACAGGGTGTAGAGGAAACGTCGGCGGGATAGAGGGGGATGAATGAAGGGAGTGGAAGCGTGGGAGAAATTGAGATGAGGGATTGAGGAGGAGCGAGAGGGAGCGGAAATCGTGTGGCGGATGTTGCGCGGGAAGGAAAAGAGAGATGACGATGACGATGATGATAATGATGACGATGATGATGATGATGATGATGATGACGATGATGATGATGACGACGAGATAGAAAGTAGTGGGAGTATTTGTAACGTTCTCGCTTTATAAGCGCGCTGAATCTTCCCCTCTCTGTCCGACGTATTAATACCGTGATATTTATCCGCGTTTTATAATATCCTATAGGGTGAGGAGAACACACGCGTCGCGAACATGCTTTCTCCCTCCATTATTTTCGAATCGCGCGGTGAACTCTGAACCGGATTAATTGGCGACGCGATCGCGATTATTTCTACTGAAAAATTCTAGGGCAAGATCTTGATTCTCTCCGGTTAAACGATATATCGCTTTGAGAGGGAAGAGGCATCTTATTTATTCTCTCTCTCTCTTCCTCTCCCATATTTATCTACCCGCATTTAACTCCCCCCAATAGTCTGAGACATCTGTAATCGCTTAAAAAAACGTTCCAATTCATTAAAATGTCCTAGCAATAAATATATACTCAGCTGGATCAGTCTATAATAAGATTGTCGCGCGATCAAAGATAAATCAGGAAATGAAGGCGAGAATTATTCCGCTGCGAGAGCACGTGCGCGTACACGGGACAATGGCATTAGCTGAGAGGGAAGATAAAAAAACACGTTAAACATACTGGTATAACTGGCACGTCGCGGCGCGTGAGAGAATAAGAGAGAAAGGAAAGGTGGGGGTTGGGGGAGGGGTGGGGGAGGGGAGCGAGGAGGAGGAGAAGGGCAGGGACTGGCGGCGTGCGGTAAGGATAGAGGAAACAAGATAAACGAGATGACACAGTTGCAATATTGAAAAGACAAGCCGGACGCGTGTTGGCACGTCGGAAAATGAAACAAATATGACGTCATATACGGGCGCCGTCTTTTAAGCTGCGACGCCCACGACGCTTCGTGCAAAATGTACATGCGCGCGGAAGTACGCCTACGAGAACGCGAAGAGAGACGGGGAGAGAGAGAGAAAAAAAAAAAAAAAGAGTCCGGCCACGTCAAGAACAGATGGAGCTCTCCTGCGTGACGTTTCGCCATCACCCTCTTTGTTGCGGGAACCGAACTACCCTGTAAAGTTTAAGCGATGCGCGCCAAGCTAAAATATTTTCGTTCAACATAGATTATTTTAATGAGATTGTTGAATTTTAGTCTCGTTATCTTTTCTTTCATCAAAATAATACTTTTGAAATTTTTTTCGTAAAGAGAGAGTATCTTTTTTTATCTCTCCACGACACGCGTATATATCTGAACATTATATTATTCTTAACATTTACTCATTCAATTAACAAATCTTACGTAAAGTTTATATATAATTTAATGGCACTGCGTTCTCGATTATATTGTAGTTTTATGACTGGGGAAAGTTTTTTTAAATTTTATTAAAATTTTTTATATATCATTAATTGTCATGTATATTATATAAAATCCATTTTTATATTTTATATTTTATTTACATTTATATCCATTTGATTACGTAAATGTTTTCAAAGTATCCTATACACGTAGTTCTTCAGCCGATGCAGAGAGGTCGCATGAATGACAAATGTGCAATCTCCCTCTGAATATAAAGTCGATGCAGATCCCCATAAATATCGACAAATTTCTATTATGACGGGATATTAGTAAATTTTTGAATTTAATGATTATATCTTACTTACTTATTAAAATAAAAGTTGATTTGCAAGAAGCGAATATTCCAATTTAAATTGTGCACAAATATTTATTACTCACAAACTGTATTTTGCCTAGATAAGTATAAAATTAGAAAAATGATTTGTCGATTGCATAAAAATATTAGCAAAAAAATATAATCATAAATTATTGACGTAGTTTATAATTGTGCAGTTGCGTGCAAAAGTGAAAAGAATATATTGTATATACTTTTTTGAGCTATTGTTATTACGAGATATATAAATATATTAATAAAACTTTTGATGATCACGAATGTCGAGAGAAAGAAGAGATTGATCGCAGATGATCGTATTACGCGATTATCAGTTTCAAAAAGATAGATTACGAATCTTTTTCAATAAGCAGAGCGTGTACGTATATCATTCTCTGAACCATCTAATCGACCGGTCATCTGGTCGATGACATCATTGCTTGTAATACCCGTCAGAAATCTTTCAGAAACGTAAATAATGTTACGATATTGTATTCTCTCGCGAGTCATATGAGCTATAAATCCAGTATTATTTGGAAAAATTCGTAAAACATTAAAATATTCGGTGTCTCGTTTTTCTATGTGAATTACGTATATTAGTAAAATAAACATAGCTCTACACGCATCCATATTTTAAACAGACTTAATATTCGGGAATATCTATATAATTGACGTTCATCGCGAAAAAATATATATCTCATCGATAGCTCCAAAAGTTCTGTCCAGTGGACAGAATCGCACGCTTGAAGATTAATACACAAAATTATAAAAATTTTTATTGATTTGATTGATGACAATTTTTTATATACAATTTTATTATCAAAATTATTATTAATTATATACGAATTATTACACGTTTTAATCGCGCAAAGAAATAGGGAAGATCATCGGGGGTTTTTCTTTTTTGGTTTTTTTGGTTTTTTTAACGGAATTTCAAGGAAGCAATAAACCGCCCGTCCATCGCGTGACTTTGCATTCTAACCGAACAAATGGAACCCCATTCGAATATGTGCGGCGTGCCACGCAAATAAACACGAGCGAATTTATAGAACGGGAAAGCCACGTACGTGCGGCACAGGTCCGTTCCTTTTTACCGAAACCTTACGATTTCGCGCTCTGTCGAATAGTCATCGAGCGAACTCGGCTGTTGCCGAGTGCGCGACTGTGTGAGAGATTTTCTCTCTCTCTTTTCATAAAAATTGCTTTTGCAAAATTATTTACGGATAAAGTAAAAGGAAAATTCGTCAAGTAGTGTTTACTATTAATTATCTATCTATTCATTAACGAAGCGTAGAGAGAAGATTAATGTTTCACGATACGCTCCGACGATATTCTCTTATGACAGCTGCTTGAAATTTTTCTTATGTAACGAATATATTCCCTTCCCTTCCTTACTCGCTTGTGTTCTACGAAGAAAAAAGGGGGCGAGAAGAATGAAGGATGGTAAATGGAACGATCGGGTGACATTGAATGTGGGAGGCATTCGACACGAGACGTATAAAGCGACACTGAAAAAAATCCCGGCGACAAGATTATCGCGATTGACGGAAGCCTTAGCGAATTACGATCCGATACTGAATGAATACTTTTACGACAGACATCCGGATGTTTTCGCACAGGTGCTCAATTATTATCGCACGGGAAAGCTACATTATCCCACGGATGTGTGTGGTCCGCTCTTCGAGGAGGAATTGGAATTTTGGGGTCTCGACACGAATCAGGTTGATATCATTCTTATCCAGTTCTACGCATGATGTTATATTCGTTAATTAGCGATCATAAATTATATACATTTATTCGAAAGGATAAAATAGAATACAAAGCAATTATACTACAAAATATATGCAAAATTTGATTTTAAATATTTCATTGATAAAGGCATGAAAATTTCGCGGACTGTTCTACTGTTTCTTGCATTTTTTTCTGATTGTGAGTGTATCAGTGCAAAACCTGAGCATAATTCCCGAGATCTTCCTATAAATTATCCTCCTATTTTTGTTTCTTGCAATTGATTTCAAGGAATACTCACACAAAAGTTTTTGTCGTAAATTAGCGAAAATATTAATTACAACAATTTTCTTTTATAAAAACGTTAAAAATAATATTTAATTCTTTTTATAATCCAGATTTATTTGTTTGATTTTCCAAACTGTATAAATGTAAAAAATATGTTTCTTTTTTTTTAATTTTGACGGTTTTTCGCTATTATTGTACAGCCAAAACATCCTTAAAACCTCTTCAATCATTTGCAATCTAATATAATGCAAGCAACGACTGAATTTATATTTCAATGTAAATTTTATTTTTTCTCCGTTTTTCGTTAAAATATATCAAGAGCAATTAGCATCAGCAGTTTCTCAAAGGAGTTGAATAAAGAAAAGCCAAGGTAAACATAATAAAGAATGTGTCGTTAACATTTTTTAAATAAAATCTGTATGTCTCTTTTGCTTAAATGCATAAACTTAAAGGATTCGTAAAATTAATCAAGATGGTAAGAAAATTGATTCTTAGATACCAGATACATTTACTATTAAATCCACAACTTAAAGAAATCTGTTACCGTGTCTAAATTAAACAAGTTCTTTGAACAAAATAACTTTTTGTACATCACAATTTTTAATCGCGTTTTTAAGTTTATGCTTCATGCGACTCACGATTTGGCATAATTGATTCGCACATAAATCGATTATAATCGATCTCGCGAAATAGTTTAGTAGTTCCTTAATTTAAGTTGACTTTCTGTAGGTAGAACCATGCTGCTGGAGCACGTATAGCATTCACCGAGACACGCAAACCACTCTGGCAATTCTCGATAAGCTCGACATCGAGGACGAGAAGCTCGACGACGAGAAAATCGCTCGAGCTTTCGGCTTCGAGGAGAAGTATCGCGAGGGCACCTTAACCAAGTGGCAGAGATTACGATCTCGCGTTTGGATTCTTTTCGACGAACCATACTCGTCGTCGACAGCCAAGTGCGTAGCCTGCGTCTCCGTATTTTTCATCTGCCTGTCAGTTCTATGTTTCTGCTTGAAGAGCCACGTGCCGAAGAACAAGCATCGTGAAGAATTACTGGAGGATCGTTGGAACGATATCGCCGATATCGCTGGTCTCCATCGAGCATTTTTTTATCTAGAACACGCTTGCAACGCTTGGTTCACCGTAGAAATAACGCTCCACTGCCTTGTACGATCTTATTATATTTTCATCAAAATCGCCACTGATTGAAAACACATTGAAAAAAATATATTTATTTAGAAAAAGATATTTATTTGAATACTTGCAAAGGAATTAGTTATTTCAATCAAGCAGCAAATATATTTGAATTAGTAAAATATAAAATAAAAGCAAAGTATGCTTTTATAAAAAATAGGATTTGTTTTTTATCTTTATTAAATTAGTTAAAAAGAAAAAAAAAACTTTTTTTTTTAATTTTTGGCCACTTGTTTCAAAAAAACAGGTTTTCTCTATTTTAATAAATAATTATTTATCTTCGAATAAATAATTTGTTATATTAAAATTTTAAATAATGTATTTTAAAAATTATAATTTCTATTACATGCAAGTAATAATATATTTAATATAACAAAAATATATTTTTGGAAACAAAGTATATATTTATTTAAGTAAAAAAAAATCAAAATTGACAAAATGTATTTATTAGATTTTATTTTTAGTGTAGATACATTTTGCTAAAAACGTTATAGTTTCATCTCGCGCGAAATAACCGAATCGTATATATTGTACAATGTTCCGCCTCGTCGACGTAATGCCGATTATTCCTAATCGATAAACCGAAATTATCATCGTCCACGATGATATGTAACATAGCGGACGCATTAGGATGATGCTATTCTAACTTAATTGCAGGTAAGCCCTAGCCTGAGGCGTTTCGCCGTGTCGCCGATCAATGCGATCGATCTAGCGGCGACGATGAGCTTCTACACCGAGTTCCTGGCAGAACCGAACCTTTACCTGGAACTCCTGTCGATAGCACGCGTTCTACGGCTATTCAAGTTGACGAGACACTCGCCCGGACTTAGAATACTCATCCATACCTTTAAAGCGTCCGCCAAAGAGCTGGCTTTACTAGTCTTCTTTCTTATGTTGGGAATCGTGCTCTTCGCCAGTCTCATATTCTATGCCGAACGCCTGCAGGTACATTCGTAGTTCCTAGTTTCACGAGGGATGGAAAAGTAAATGTTTTATAAAAGCAGAGTTTTTTGAGCACGGTTCTCTGGTAAGACTCGGTAGAATATATTTACGATAGAATCTCCTGAAGGCGCAATTCTCGGTTTAAAAAAATATTGCGGAACTTGATTTGATATCGACCTTTTTTTTTATGCGGATCGCGTGCGAACAAGCGTTGGCTGTAGAAATGTAAAATGGAGTTAAAGAAATCTGTGATTCCATCAAACTAATTGATGGTCAGATCTGGAAAAATCAGAGAGAGAGAGAGAACATCTAGTTTAAAAATAAAATAAAAAATAAAAAATTTGCAGTATTTCAATACTGCAATTTTTCATCTTAAATTCTAACGCTTTTCAGGAAAATCCCAACAACGATTTTGACAGCATACCGCGAGGCTTATGGTGGGCCTTGGTCACCATGACCACCGTAGGCTACGGCGATATGACACCGAAAACTTTTCCCGGGATGCTCATTGGTGGATTGTGCACCCTCGCGGGTGTCCTCACTATCGCTCTTCCGGTTCCGGTGATCGTCAGTAATTTTTCCATGTTCTACTCGCATACGCAGGTGCTCGCGCTGTAACAAGCTTCATTTACCAATATTTTTACATCATAAATCTCAAACGTAATGGATTTTGCCATTTAATGGAATTTGAATTCAAAATTTTACATGGAAATATCGTGAAAGAAATTAAATGCAAATTTTCAGGCACGTGGCAAGCTACCGAAACAAAGAAGGAGAGTTCTACCTGTTACTCCGAGACGAACGAGGCCGTCGTGTCAAAGTTACGCCGACATCGAGGATCACCAACTTTTGAGGAGTTCAGCTTCCGAGTCACTAGTGAGTTTAACATTTGGATCAAGCGCCAGTGGATTAGAAACAGTACGTTATAATTAAATCTATCGTACATATTTTTCACGTTAACATTTCATTCTACACTATTTTACGAATTATAATTTATAATTGATTATTGCCTCTCCCTCTCATATTTTCACATAATTTTAATCATTATATATTATAGCCGAATACATGCATAGCGATAAACCTGCCGACAATACGTACAAAGGCGATTACGAAATCGATGAACATGGATGCTTTAGCCGCATCGAATAGAAATTTTAGTCCAGATGGAAAAGATACAATCGATCAACAAATGCACCCTCGACAGGAGTTTGAGAACAAAATGTCAATTGCGACTACTCGTATTAGTTGCTTCTGATACTTTTACGATAATGTCAGAAAACAAGTATTAATGTGTCGATGAAGAAAGTAGTATCTTTTATTTGATAATAATTCGTTGTAATAATTTTGTGTTGTAATATTATTCGCTTAACACTTTGGATGTAATATCTATAAAAGATGTTATTAAAAAATAATGAAACAAAAAATGAGAATTAAAATAAAAAATCGCTATCTTTTCCCCTCGATCGTCGACATTATTTCCAACATTCGCGCATCTATAAGCCAAATTAATCCCTTTAATGACGAGAGAATTTTCGCAAACAGGTTCGCGTAAGGTTCCCCCGACGCCAAGTTCGAGGCAAACAAAGGAAGACGACGCGACGTCTCGAGAAATATAGTGTATCCGCGGGGTGATCGGTATTATCTCCGGGTTATTGAAAACGTTAATCCTCTTCTGGCTCTGAAGCGCGGCTAACAAAAGAGTGTCAGGGTTGTTCTCGCGGGCGTATAATTCGGTACGCGGAGAGCTTCGAGGAGCCAAAGGGTGTTCCTGAAGAGGCGTCAGCGCGCAAGCGTAAGCCATCGACCGGTGGAGAAATTCGCTTGAGAGTAGCGACGACCCCACTCGGGCCTCGGGACACATGTACCTTGTAACCCATATGTACTTTGTAATAACGTATGCCGCGTTTGCGCGACGCTTCGTATGGTGTCCTTGCACCAGCAGCTCTTTTCTCTTTTTTTATCCTTTCATCGAAATCGACTCGAGAATAATTGCCTGCCATTCTGATCTTTTAAAGCAACCGCTATCTTTTCTTTTGGCCGTCTAATAGTTTCGTCTAATCTCGAAAAAAAAAAAAAAAAAAAAAAAACAAATAATAATAATAATAATTATATATATTTATATAAATAAAAATTATAATCTAATAGAACAAAATATATTTTGTCTGATATATTTTATCTCAATATTATCTGTGCGATTGAGAGATAATATATAAATGATAAAAAACTTTGTTGATGAAAAATAAAGAGATTTGTAATATTGTACTTCCAGACAAATATTTCCAGTTCCTCTATACAACACAGATTGTCTACAAAAGAATGAGAAATGAACGGCATTTTTGCAAGTCGACGGAATATGTGTGCGATCGATATATAATAATTTTTAACACAAATTGAAGAGAATTTTGAAAATTTATCTATATACTTCTTACTATCGAGAGACCATTCCCCCTCCACTCATTTATACGGCCGAGTTCTAAAATAGAAAGATGAGAAAAGAGAGAAGAAGGATTAAAGGAGGAGAGTATAAAGAAGAATGAGATGAAGACAGGTGTTTCACGAGCTATAAAAATAGCGAAACGACAGGGGTAACTCGGATTTTTTCCCACGGGTTTTGATCGTCTCGCAGTAAAAGATCGCAGTCTCGTAGGATACGTCGAATCGAATCGAAGAAAGAGTGGCAGTAAAAGAGGATGATTGCGTGACCTCGGAAAGGAAAATACCTCGGCTTTAGTTAGCCCTGTCGAATTTAAAATTAAAAGACGAGAACTTTAAAATCGCATGATTTTAATCGTGAATGAGGGCCTTGGGAAGAAAGAGAGACGGTTGATTTCATACGTTATAAGATCGATATCTTAAATGATACAAGGGATATCGGGAATGATGATAAATTTCGCAGAGATAAACTCCGCAAAGTTCGTACTCCAAGAGCACATCGATTCTTTCTCTTTTCAATTTTACGTAGGATAGACATTACATTTATAATGCGCATTGAACGGTCATAATGAAACAACGATTGAATATCCAGCTTTCTTTTTCAAGCTTGGCTATATTAATTGGAATAACGCGATTAATCGATCGGAATTGATGTTATTGATGTTTATCGCTACGTAAAAAAAAACTATGTATTTTAAAATAGAAATAAAATATGCTACAAATGAGATATATCGATTGCAACTGTAACATTAATGTAAAATCGCGCGAATAAAATTTATACAAAAATAAATCAAAATCGTAGAATATCTTTTTTGTCCATTTTCGAGAATATGTTTCATTTATATACATTAGATGCATCGAATACGCTTTTTACGATGCTTCCATGGTATTTTTTTAATTCTATACCTTTAATCAATTAGTATAAAGTTTGTTGTATTTAATTTTTACGCGTAACTTTTATATTCTTTAAATTTATCAATCAAACTATCGTCGTCTCATTATTCTTTATATTCTCTTCTTTTTTAACTTTTCTCTTTTCTCTATTCAATTTCGAAATGCTTGGAATGAAACAACATCCAAAGCAATAACGACGACTAGCGTAGCGCAAAAATAAATCGTGATAATATGATATAATATAATTTCGAAGATTTATACGAAAATGGCGAATTCACTGTCTAATACAATATAATCCTAAAGGCGAATGTAAAAGTCATCGCTTCGAACTCGGCCGCGACTCGAGAGCCACTTGATATCGTCGCGACGCTTCGGGAAAAGCGCTCGGGGTGCGCGCGCTCACCCTCGGCATTCTCCGCACCCTCCGTCGCCCTCGCGACGTCCGATCCCCACTCCGGCAACGGCGACGACGAGGACGACGACGAGGACGACGACGACACCGCCGCCGCCGCCGCCGCCGTCGCCGCCGTCGCCGCCGTCGCCGCCGTCGTCGTTTCTCTCGTCAGATCAGTTTCGTACGCGCTGCGATCGAGTCGCTCGTCGGTACCCCCCCCACCCCACCCCCTCGTCTCATCCGCTGTCGGTCGGTCACGGGGACAACGACGCGAACCGGCGACGACGATGACGATGAGTCGTCCGTGCTGGTGTTGCCGGATGTCGCCGCGATGAAAGCCTGACCGCCGCCGATGATCGTCCATTCGCGAGCACGGCGACGGGGAAAACGCCCTCTGCGACCGCGGTGCGTTCTCCCTGCCTGACCTGACCTTCTGCCGGAGACGAAAGGAGAAAGAGAGAGAGAGAGAGAGAGAAGGAGAAACTCGCTCGCGCGAATTCAGGGACGAAACGAACACGACATTGTAGTGCCTAGAATTTATTGTGCGATATCACCCGGTGCGCCAATCGTCGCGGAGCGCCGTCGTCACATCGCGACGACATGGAGAAAGCAGAGAACCGGTGCAGTGCCGTCGAGATGTCGCGGAAGATCTCCGAGACATGAAGAGAGCGCGACCGAGGGTGGGTATTCATCCGAGAAGCAAACACGAGGGATTTGTCACAAAGGGGAGAGGGTCGAACACGTTTCCGCGCGCTCGAGCGGAAACGTGTCGATCACGACGGATCACTTTCCTTTGGAATATCTGGGAGAGAAAAGAATGGCGAGAGGGAGGGTATTCGCGCACCCCGATCGACGAGTGTGTCGTGCGATTAACGGATCATCTCGTAATCTCCGCGATATGGAATTGTCGAATCGTTCGTCCGTGTTACTATACAGGCCTTCTCGCGAGACTAGTCGATTCGCGCGTCCGACCTACTCCGGTATTCCAACATTCTGACGTTCAGTCTGACGTCCATTGATTTCTCCGATCGTCCGTCTCGCTTTTAATCGCCCTCGCTTGATTCGCGCGGCTCGCTCGAGCCTTAGCTCGGCCTCGATCTTCAGGTTTCCGGGTCTGATTTTTCTTCCGGGAGCGATTCGCCGTAGCACGACCATTCGTCAAGAGGATAAATATTCGCGAATAAGGCGAATAAACGAGACGGTAATGCCGTTACGCGGGGCGCTTATCGGTCTTTCGTGCACGCACGCTATCGATTCTCGCGCGACCAAGGGGTTGGTCGACGCCGCCTGACGGCCCTCACCGCCATCGTCGTCATCGTCGTCGTTTCCGACGCTAATTTGTAGCTCGGTCGCACACAGTACTCTGCGTTGATACCACTGCTT